>NC_069501.1:780316925-780486925 GCF_027579735.1 Bombina bombina | reverse complement strand
AGTAACACCAGCCTTGCAAAAACAATAAATATGTTATAATATATAACGAGATTAATCATATAAAGGTATGTTATCCTCAGATTTACAGTAATACATACATATCTTTTTATTAGCCCTGTAAGTGCCTGTACCCTTCTTCATTCCCTTTTATAGCTAAGTTCCCTCTTTCTTACACACAAAGGGGAATCCTTTTTTTCCTTTCTTGGACTAATCCAATGGTTATAAATTACAGTGTGACCAATATGACATTTATTGGCCCATATGTGTTTTTTGGGGATAATATTCGTTTCCCATCATTGCCTTAAATTGAGACTGTTCTGGCTTATCAATGACTGCTGGCATCTAAGCAATATAATATAAATGTCTTTGACAGTCAAGATCTAGTCTGTAACTCAAAGTCTGCTAATACCAAGTAATCACTATGCCACGTCTAACTAACTATATGTAGATTGCAGTTTGTATGAAAATGTTTATACTATAAGGAATTTAACTGTTTAAGCTGGTTCTCCAAGGATGAAAATGGTATGGATAGAACAAACTAACATGTCAAGGAATAGTATGAAGCTTTACCATGATATTAAACTTTAGAGACATGCAGATCAATTATCATTATTTAATACACACCTAAGATTAAATCATTATGCCCATTAAGGTTAAATAAATGGTTATCACAGTGTAATAAAATACAGATCCTTAATATAGATACACTGTGACTAAGAATTCTGCTGTCATAAACCTGTTTCTTTCTAAAGTATTCTGTAGTCACTTTAAAAAAATAAATAAAGTTCAGCTTCCAATGTTCTTGCTTACATTTTAAATTGTAAACATAAAATGTGAACCAGGCACGTAAATATAAACAGTCCATGTATTAAGGCCTTTCTGGTTTTTGGTTCTTCCCCCGTCTTTGTGGTACAACGTAATGTATAACACATTGAGGTGACTGCATAACTTCAGGGAGCTATATGCACGCTAACATCTTTTCATGTATACATTACGTTAATTCAATATGTATACATTCAATGTAACTATGTAATGTCTGGAGAATTGTTATTATTATTTTATTTTTTTTGCATGGGTGTAATGTGATTTTGACATAGCAGTTCATTTTGAAAACTGGGCCTCTATCTTTTACCTTTCATTATATGTTTAATTACCTGGATATAACAAATAAAATACAATATATATATATATATATATATATATATATATATATATATATATATATATATATATATATATATATATATATATATATATATATATTAGAACAAATAGGTCTATATAGGGCTACTGTGTCTAGCTACACAATTTTCATATATTTTTTGTTACTTTCATTTTTGCCATTGTTACAGCTTTAAATACAAAACTATCTGAAAGTACTAAATAACCTAGATATTTAATTAAAACTGTCACATTCTAGAGGAAACCTAATACATCTGTATTCTATAGAATGTATAAGAAAAAAAATGGTTGTACTTAAAAAAAAAAAAAGCCAATAAATTACAAAAGGGGTCTGATTTTTAGTTTTTTAATATTTGTTTAATGTTACTACATTTTCATTTATAAATTTAAGTTAACTGCTTCTAAAAACTGATATGACAGATATTGAATTTTAAATAGGTAATCTGAATACCACCAGATCACCACTTCATGTTAGACACACTTTCATACCGGTGCAACAAGTAATTATACTACTGGGGCTTTGGCCCATACTGAGTGGCAGCACACCACCAATAACAATGTAATGAATTAATATGCATATAGCTGTGCTGATTAATAACTCACATAAGGTGCTAATTTTATTGTGCTGCTACATAAATCAGAGGAAGTTATGTCTGGTTTTTTTGCTGTCGTACTGTTTATCTGTATGTTAGCAAATTATATGAGAGAATAGGAATGTAAATGGTTTAACCTCTTGTCTACCAAAAATATGCTTCAACACATTGATGCATAAGAGTTTGAAGTCTTCTTTGCCACCAAGTGGCAAATGATGAGCTGGGGATTTTTTATTTTATTAATCAAGGCTAAAAGACTTAAAAACAACAACAACAACAACAACAAAAAACAACAACAGCCAAACAAACAAATAAAAAACATTAAAAAAGTAGAATACAATTGATCATTTGATTTTTATTATTAATGATAGCAAAGCTTTATTTGGCATTAAACTAAAATATCACATGTCTAGTTTTAGCTAAACAGTGAATACTATTGTGCCTATTTGTATTCAAAATTTAAGTCAATTGGATTTCTACATATAATTTAAAATGTGTAAAAAAATATAAGGTCAGAAATAGTTTTTTTCTGAAAATAATTTTTTTTAAATGTACAGAAACATTTTTCTTCTCCATTTTGTTTTTAATTTATTAAATAAAAAAAAAGTTACTTAAGTGTATTTTATATATATTTTTTTACTAGTGTTTTCTCATAAGTGCTGTATAGTACTACAGCAACTTAAAAAAATATAACATGCAGAAGAAATGTTATCAGTCTAAAAGTTAGGTGGACCATTTAGTTATATACTTTTCTAGTCTATTGAATTCTAACCCCAATTAAAACGTGGTCAGCTCCCTGCTGAAAATGTGACCCATGGTAGGCTTGGGAGATAACAGAAGTTCCATTGACAAAGCCCTTCTTAAAGTTATAGAGTCTTCAATTAAAACATGTCTGGTGGATTATAGCATATATTAATAATAACAAATAAATTATAACAAAAAAATCAGCTAATTGTATAAACTTGGGTTGGTTTAAATACCCAGATGGCAGAAGTCCCTCATTTATTGGGACAATTTTTAGACCTATGTCTCAAGAACCAAACAGTTTCCTGTATTTCAATGTCATATCTTACTACTGTTAGCCTACCTATGTATATGGAATAGCCTCTGTTTATAGTGCAAAGCTATCTATACCTTAATGCCCTATAGATTAGTATACACATTTTTTCCACCACATGGGTGCATGAACACTAAGTACAAAATCACACATAACTACTTGCAGCAATATGTTCAAGGATTTTATTTTAATTATGGTGAATATGAAAATAAACCAATTTTGACATAACAATTTTGCTTCTATTAACCCAATGATATTTTTTACTGTGATTAAAAAAATAAAATACAAAATAAAAATAATATATACACAGGTAAAATAAATTTGGTAAATAGGCCCAAAATAATTAAATACTACCTCTTCTTTTATTTGAACAGATCATTTACATTAAAAGCAGAAACTAAACACATAGTTCAGACAGAAGTTAGAGATGAAAAAGGATTTCATACTGGAAAAACCAACACATAGTGACGCAACAAACTCTGCAGTTAAATATTAAGTACATCTATAAAGCACACATTGGACCTTATTTTATATGGATATGTATTTTATATGTGGAAAACACAAAATACTTTCTGGCAGGTAGTATGAAAAAAAATATTAAATGTTCTCCCACAAATAAATGCTAGAAAAGTTATTGAAAACAGTATGGAAGAATATCTTATAAGTGGCCAAAAGTTTTGCAAAAATATAAGTAATTGTATAAAACTGTGTAGAGAGGAAAATAAGGTTTAAAACATGTAAAAAACTGAATTTTAGTATATAAATGTTTAGTTTGACAATAAAATATGTTATTCATAACATGTATTCCATCAAAAAAATATTATTAATTCACAAACCTATCAGTATTAATCTGTATCGGGAATGTAATTTATTTTTTTCCCCACTTCGAAATCTAGAGTAAATTGTAGAAGTGCCTCACTCAAATCTAAACAAATTTATATAATTTTCTCAATATAAGATTGTTTATATTGGTAATTCTCTAGCAAGATATATGTCTCTGTTTTAGCATGTATTAATGCCAATATCTGCCTAGCAATATGATGCAGTTATATATCTGAAATTGACCCAGAAAGGTACAAATAAATAATTTACCTCTTATATCTCCCTTAATACAACTTTTCTGCTTGAATGTGGAGATTGTTAATATAAGTTTAAAGAAATTCTCCCTGGCACAAGCACAGAAGTGAAAGGTCAGATTAAATGCAGCAATGTATATCTCCGTGCTTTATTAGTTTTATGAGTTTAAGGAGAAATTAATATTTTGGAAAATATCATCTAACTGATCTTGTATAAAATGTTATACATATAAAAAATATATATTTATATAAATAAAAATCGTTTTTTTTTTAGGTAGTCTAATAATATTTTGAACTTGAAAACACATGGGTAGCAGGTAGCATTATATAACATTTTAAAATACTATGAGGATGGATATAGCTAATTCACTGTGTCCAATTTTATCTTTATTTAACTCCCCCCCCCCCCCCCCCAAAAAAAAAAAACTTTGCTGGGTATATGTTCAATCAAAAGTACAAAAGCCAATTCAGTTAAAGCTACCAGACCTAAACTAAGACAACTTTTGGACCATCTTACATGTCATGATATCATATATGACATCATTAATGCAGTTTAAAAAGGTGACATTTTCTGTAAGCCATGAATATTAAATGTAGATGCTTTTCGGTAGCCTAAACCTAAACAATGAAATTAATTTGCAAATCCTATTAAGAACTAATTGAGAATAATGGGCTAAGTATAATATATCCATGGCACAAACCTTAAACTTTTCACCTAACAAGAAACAAAATGCTCGTCTCATATGCAAAATCTTCAATCTTATTTCAGTTTTTATAATTTGGGCCTTATTGGTATACCAGACATTCTTGAAATCCACCACTATAATTTTCTATCCACCTCGGATGGAAGCCCAAATACCTACTAGCAATTTTGTAAAGTAAAGCCATAGCAGAAACAAAAAATAGAAAGCAGATAAGTTAATTGATTGCTAGAGCTTTCAACACACACTGCTGTAATTGGAAATCATAGAAGTTAACCCATATACTGTGAAAAGCTTAGTGTATTATGAAATATTTACACACACGCGTGCGATGCATGCACACACACAAATATCTACTGTCTGTATGTTGGTCTGTCTATCCATCTGTCTATCTAACTAACTATATATATATATATATATATATATATATATATATATATATATATATATATATCAAAAAAAAGATTACACTCACAGGACTTCTTAGATAAGTAAATACATATATTTTAATGGAATGTTTTCAAGGATCTCGCCCCCTTCGTCAGCTGACGAAGGGGACGAGATCCTCGAAAATGTTCCATTAAAATATATGTATTTACTTATCTAAGAAGTCCTGTCAGTGTAATCTTTTGTTTGAATATTGTACTTTATCATTGCACCCAGGCAGGTGACTAATGGTGGGTCGTGCTGCAAAGGTGTGAGATATATATACATATATATATATATATATATATATATATGAGTGTGTGTATAACTACATTATCAAGGAACAGTACATGCTGTTACAATATCTATCTATCTATCTATCTATCTATCTATCTATCTATCTATCTATCTATCTATCAATTATCAATCTAACTGTCTGTCTATCTATGTCCCAGGCATATATGTTTTTTTAGTTTTGTGAAACTAGTTTTCATGTTGGTATCTATCTTTTTATTCATCTGATTAAAACTGCCTCACAATCACATAAATGTCAGTGTTATCTTTTTTTAATTTGTAGATATATATATATGTACAATATATTTTTTTATATATAATACTTTGTGACTTGTCAAGACCTTATTACCACACGTCGCTGAGACAAGTAATATACTCCATACAAAATTCAAATCTATTTACAACATAAATAGATCATTTAACTTAACGATTAAAAAGCAAAAGTATATTTTAGTCTCACTTTTTTTCTGTCCATTGATTATTGATAACTTATAATACATACTAAGAGATAGATTACAAGTGGTGCACAATCAATATTGCAGAGCGTGTTATCTTTTGCACAAACTCATGCAAAGAATAATGTACAATCTGGCTTTACAAATGGATGGTTGAAGGGACATTATATTTTGCAGAAACAGAATCATTCTAAAAATAAATCCATTATACTCCCATAGAGCATGCACCGCTGCTTACAGCGGGGGCGGGGGGACGGGTCAATCTGGCTAAGCAACATTTTGAATGTAATAAAAAAATTTAAAAAAGTATTGTGGCTTTATTTTTAAATGATTATTATCAAAGTTTACTGTCCCTTTAAATATTTTAGTGAAAGTATCTTAACGCGATCACATTTTTTAAAGAGCACCCTATACTTTTAATGGATAGTGCAAATTGTGAGTGTAACATTAAATCATAATCAATAAATGTTTATTAAAAAGACAATGCAAAATTTCAGATGAGTAGTAGATTTCTTTCAGATCATTTTTAAAGTTAGTTTTATTTTCCTTCCCATTGCACCATGTGATAGCCATCAGTCAATGGCAAAGTGCATACATGTATTTTCTTTGAATTCTTGCATATGCTCAGTAGGAGCTGGTATCTCAGTAGGAGCTGGTATGCATATTTGCATAATGGATGTGAATTGGACAGTTGTTTAAAACTGTGTGCTCTATCTGAATCATGAAAGTTTAATTTTGTCTTTAGTGTATGGTTTTAATAGTATAGCACAGAACTACTTGAAGAATGTCACTGCTTCCTTGGCTTAGTAAGCCATTGGCTAAGAGCTTGAACAACATCTAACATGAATTGTACAGTGCACTCCAATAGAAGTCTATTATGTGAGCTATTTAGAACATCATTGCTATCTCACATGCAGGTGTTAGTGAGCCCTAGACTATCGCTTAAAAAAACCAACTTTGGACTTGTAATATGAGGGCAAAAAGAGAAGCACATTTGATTATGCTTGAGCAATGTTAGGGAACAATGACACTAACATTTTTGTGCTTACCTTGTTTTACAAAGTATGTTAAAAATATGTCATAAAATATATGTAAGCTTAGATTACATCTAACCTCATTCTAATAATCTGCAACAACAACAAAATAAAAGACATTTTAAAAGAATATAATAATTTGTTTAGCTTCTTTGATGCATTGAAATCCCTTTCTAATGCAGTTAACTTTCTTGTATTGCTGTTTTACTGATGCTGAATCTTGGACAGCCAATCAAAGTAACGAGAAAAAAAATGAGCTGTGAAGGCTTTTTTAAGATTCTTTCTGTGCACTACCCCAAGTGTGCTATAGCCTAGTAATAACTTAGCAAAATTAGAAATGCTTGCTCATTCTTGTATGTAGTAAACCTAAATCTAGCCTTAAGTACCATAAATACAAACACACTCTGCAGAGTGAGCAGTTTGCTATGGTAATTACAGGCATTAATGATCTTGAGAAAATGGTAAGGGCCTAATTTGTAAGTCTAAATTATCTTAGAAATCAGAGTGATTTTAATACTTTGATAAAGACATCATACATATGATTAACCAGGATTAGTTGCTTTCTAAAATATTTTTTTCCTCTCAAAATTCTTTCAGTATGATTTTTTTTTAAAGGGAGATTGTACTCAAATAATTATTATTTTCATGAGAAATAAAACATCTTTTGTTTTTAACAATGGATGTTCCATTGTCCCATAACATTTTTTTGCCTGGTTTGTGAACCCTTTTCCCAACTAACCAAAAAAAAGAGTTGTGAGATTTGTACTTCTCAACATTAATAGAGTAGTATTTCTTATATACAAATATGCATATATTTAGTTTAATCTAAAATGACATGCTCTAATGATAAATGTTATCAGCAAAAATATTTAGCATTGTTATTACTGCTCTCTCTCTCTCTCTAAATATATATATATATATATATATATTGATAGATAGATAGATATAGATTTATAATATATACTGTATACACGCAGAGTTCAATGTCCCTTTAACTCAAAACATCTTATTGTAAAACAGCAATTCTTTCTGAACCAGAGTTCCACAGAGCATAGCCACAATCCACCAGCATCTGGTGAGCAATTTTTAGAAATAAATTATATTCCTTACTGATTTCGGCCATTTCTACAGATAGTATGCATCAGACAAGCTTTATTCCTATGATGACAATAAAGGGAAGTAAGCTATCTTGATACTGTGGATTTTTTTTTAAGTAGGCCATGAAAGCTTAAAGTATACAATAAAGATATAATTTATAAATATGTGAAAAACTTTTCATATGCCCTTTTATAAGAATGCTGAGAATTAAGAGCATAGTAATAATTTATGCATTAAGATCGTAATATTGTTTCCCAACTCTAAGGCATTCTATTACACAAAACAACACTATGTTTATCAATATATACTGTACAAGTCAGGGAAATTAGCATGGTAGTAAAGCAGTCTTCAGGGTGGTCATTATAATGCTCGAAATACGAGACTTCACCCTATATTGTAAAGTCCGGTTAGAGACTGTGTAAGGTACTGCATTTGGAAATACACAATAGCGATTATCAAACAGTCTGGACTTATTTATTAATAGGTGATTTCCTAAAGCATTGATTATATATCCCTTGTTTTTATTCATTTTATTATTTTAATATTGTCTTCAGTAAATGTTTTTATCCTACAACTGGCTATGACCTGAGAATTACCGGTAACGGCTATGTATGGACCCTTAACCCTTCTAATATAAAGCAAAGTTTGCTCTACTACATGTGAGTACGTACTTGCCATTTCCACTTGTATTTGAAATATATTTGAAACAATATCACACTATTTCTGTGGTTTTCTTTTGGAGAACAATCTGAAGGAATTTTGGGATTGAGGACTTTTAAGGACCAGATATCCTTTTTTACAACAACTTTGTTACTGTGACCATTGTAACCAGCAATCACAGTGTTGTGCTGTCATTTAGTTCATGTAATGAGTATGCTAAATACCTCATCCTACAGTTTATAATTTTATTATTACATTTTCCAAGAAAAAAGTGCTATTCTATTATTTAATCAGAAAACTAAATATCCTCCTCTCTCTCGTTTTCTATTACATATATGTAGCACTGGGTACTTTAAAAGGAGTACACAATAACTTATCTATACTAATAATCACGTTTGTAATGGTCCGTCGGTGTCGCCAGTTGCACACGCATCCTCAAAGGAATGTTGGCTGCGCGAGGCAGCCAAAAGAATGTTGGCTGCACGCGCAGCCAAAATAATCCACCTGGATGCAGCAAAGCTGCATCCTGGTGGATTCCAAAAATGGAAGGGTGGTGAAAGAATCCACCGCCCTGCCATTTTCGGAATCCACCTGGATGCAGCATAGGCAAACCCAAAAACAAAAAAACACGTAACCGCATGCAAGAAATAAATAAAAACACGTGACCGCCCGCACGAAGTATAAAAAAAAAAACTAACCACCCGCAATAAGTATTAACAAACACCTAAACTGCAAACCCCCACATCGCAAAATAATAAAGTAATTAACCCCTAATACAAAAATAACATAATTAAAAGTATTAACCCCTAAACCGCCAACTCCCCACATTGCAATAAACCTAATTAACCTATTAACCCCTGAACCACCAAACCCCCACATTGCAATAAACCTAATTAACCTATTAACCCCTAAACCGACAAACCACCACCTCACAATAAACCTAATTAACCTATTACCCCTTAACAGCCAAACCCCCACATCGAAATAAACCTAATTAACCTATTAACCCCTAAACCGCCAAACCACCAAATTGCAATAAGCCTAATTAACCTATTAACCCCTAAACCGCCAACCCCCCAACGCAAATTACTAATTTAATTATTAAACCCCCTAACCTAACACCTCCTAAATTAACCCCAATACTAAGTTACACTTAAATAAAACCTAACATTAAATTACAAAAAAATAATCTAAAATTACAAAAAATAAAAAATTAATTTCCCTTAGTTAAACAGCTCTTTTACGTTTAAAAAAATACTAAATCCCCCATAACAGTAAAAAAACCCAGCCACCAAACCCCCCAAAATAAAAAAACCTAACACTAAAAAACCTAAACTACCCATTGCCCCTAAAGGGGCATTTGTTTGGGCATTGCCCATAAAAGGGCATTCATCTCTTTTACAGCCCATTAAATCTCTAATCTGGTGGCTCCATCATTTTCTATATTTATCCAGAGCAAAGGTGGCATGGAGTGGAGGTGCAGAGCTGGCTTCCCCGATGCATGGATCCTCAGCGGTGGTCCTCAGTGGCGGTTCTCAGCGGCAGTCTTCAGCGATGGTGGTCCTCAGCGGCGTGGAGGCTCCTCTTCATGTGATTATCCGTTGCACACTGAAGATTAAATGCAAGGTACCCCATATTTATTGGTGTACCTTGCATTCCTATTGGCAGAAATTTTGAAATCAGCCAATAGGATGAGAGCTACTGAAAGCTTATTGGCTGATTTGAACAGCCAATAGGATTTCAGTAGCTCTAATCCTAATGGATGATTTCAAAATTTCAGCCAATAGGAATGCAAGTTACCCCAAATTGAATGCGGTACCTTGCATTCAATTTTCAGTGTACGCCGAAGATTAGATGAAGAGGAGCCTCTATGGCCCTGAGGATCGCTGCCGCTGAGGACCACCGACCTTCTCCCCCACACTTCAAGACCACCGCTCTTGATCCGCGCATCAAGGAAGCCAGCCCCGCACCTGTGCTCTGCGTCGCCTTTGCACAGGATGAATTTAGAAGATGACAAAGCCACCTGGAAAAAGACGTTCATCGCCGGATTTCAGGAACGGTGAGTACCTATTTGGGGCTTAGTTTTAGGATTTATTTTATTTATTTTTTATTTTATTTTTTTAAGCTTATGGATTTAATGGGCTGTAAAAGAGCAGATTTCCCTTTTAAGGGCAGTAAAAGAGCTGAATGCCCATACAAATGCCCCTTTAGGGGCAATGGGTAGTCTAGGTTTTTTTAGTGTTAGTTTTTTTTATTTTGGGGGGTTGGTTGGGTGGGGGGGTTTACTGTTAGGAGGTAATTTTTGTAAGTAAAAGAGCTGTTTAACTTAGGGCAATGCCCTACAAAAGGCCATTTTAGGGGGTATTGGATTAGAGGGTGTTTTTATTTTGTTTTATTTTTTATTTTTATAGGGGTTTTAGTTTTTTTTATTTTGGATAGCTTTGTTTATTTTTTTCTGTAATTTTACATTTTTTATTTTTAACAAAATTAGCTTGTGGATTTGTATTTTTTAAACAAAGACTGCCCTCTGGGCATTCTTATAGCCTAGTAACGTATAAAGCAAACAATAGGAATTTGTTTCTATTTTAAAACAAATCAACATGCATTACATCTGTGGAATATGCATAAATACTCAATCTGCAGAAGTACCAATCTAATTCTAGTTAACATCACTGGATCTTAATACTGTAATAGTACAGGTTTGTAATATGCTTCTTGTTTCTGATAATTAATGGATTTGTTTTCTATAGATAATAAAAATAGTTGCATGGATTAAAAATGCTAATTGAAATTTAATTCAGAGTAGGTGATAGCTGATAATCTCTAATTAAAAAAAAGAATCCATCATTAAGCGAAGGAAAAAATAAATAAGCTTTTTTTTTAATAATTATTTGGAGTTTAAATTTATGGGGTTTTTTTAAATGTTTTTACCGGATGGTATATATTCTGATATGTACTGCACAACAAGTCTGGAGCTCTAAGTCTCAAGGTGGTATTATATTCTCCTTTATATTCAGATAATCATGATTACATATATGAGATGTCTTTTGGGAAACATTTTTCCATTTACTTTTGGCTGTTCAATGTGTTATTAATACATTTGCAATTATGTAGATTATGCAGCTAAATTTACATTTTTGTGCCACATTACAGCTTGTCCATCAACCACTATCCATGCACACAAGTACATTGATGCCTAGAGATACAAGGCCCCTATATGGGGTAGCAAATCTTTAGTTTGCGGGCAATCAATAGAAAGATTTTCAAATACCTGGGTGCAAAAACACACCTACAGGCCCATTTATCAAGCTCCGTACAGAGCTTGAAGGGCCGTGTTTCTGGCGAGTCTTCAGACTTGCCAGAAACACAACTTATGAAGCAGTGGTCTAAAGACCGCTGCTCCATAACCCTGTCCGCCTGCTCTGAGCAGGCGGACAGGAATTGCTGGAAATCAACCCGATCGAGTACGATCGGGTTAATTGACACCTCCCTGCTGGCGGCCGATTGGCCGCGAGTTAGCAGGGGGCGGCGTTGCACCAGCAGCTCTTGTGAGCTGCTGGTGCAATGTTAAATGCGGAGAGCGTATTGCTCTCCGCATTTAGCGAGGTCTTGCGGACCTGATCCGCAGTGTCGGATCAGGTCCGCAAGACCTTTGATAAATTGGGGCCCTAGTATCTAAGGGGCAGGTGTATGATGGCTGAGCATTACCCATAATACAAAGGGTTTTGTTTCCTACAAAATTTGTTGGGAGGAGGGAGGTATGCAGCAGTGTACCAAGGGGTGCCAGCCAGCCAGCATGGAGAGTAATCACACATTTTTTAAAAAAACATTATGGGCCAGATTACAAGTGGCGCACTAATTAACGCTCCTGCTTGAGCGCTAATTGCAGTAGAAGTTTGCTTTTTTGCACCCGTCAGGTTGCGCACACATTATTAGTTTAAATTGTCAGTATATTTATGAAAATCTTAGTAGTGCTCTCCAAATAATATATAAGCTTATGGCAGGGTTATAACACAATACAAATAATAATTATCCTTAAAAATAGAAACCCTTAACCAACATGCATCTACTAGAAACCATATAATTAATATAAATACCTGAACTCTTTTATTTAGTTAATATCCATGAACATTTTTGAAATACATTTTGCAATACTAGAATATGACACAATATTATATGCGTTAAAACCAACTATTAAGATATGCTATCCTTCTTATAAAACCCAGAAAAATATACCTTTGTAAATCAGCCTTATTTCAGAGCTGCATTTAAAATATTACAATGAGACTAAAATCTTTCGCTTTTAACATCCAAACGATACAATCCTAAACAGTGCTTTTAAACAATAGGATAATATATATATTATGCTATTTAACCGCAATTTATCCTAATACAATATTAATTTAAAACGTCAGAACTTGCACAGATAAATTACTTAGTCTACCAGATACAAATTTAAACAATACATAGGCTTATGAAATAATAGCTTAAAACCCAAACTATTTCTTTAACTCTGCTACATACAGCAATAGTAAATGTTTATTTTAAATTGTTTTGCATGCAAAAGATAAATGTTATCCTACACAGGGCTATGAATATACACAAAAATACAGACTATTCTCTTCAAATCTATTTATTATAACTTAATTATGTTCTTACCAATAATCTTGAATACGTTACCAGGGTAAACAGCAATCGATCTCCAATATTCATTAATATGAATTGTTTCACCTGAGAATACCAAAAAGTATAATTTGCAGTCAATGAGAAGAATAGATCAGCTTTGCTTTGAGTAAATGGTATTTCGCGCCAACAGGAACCAGTTACAAGTTTAGCTCAGCAGAAAATCTCTCTCTCTCTATGTTGCAATCACTTTATATGGGTTCTCCTCACTGGTTATTTCGCGCCAACAGGAACCAGTTACAAGTTTAGCTCAGCAGAAAATCTCTCTCTCTCTATGTTGCAATCACTTTATATGGGTTCTCCTCACTGGTGAGATTGGAAACGCCCCAAAACCGAAACCTTGTCTCGGATTGGTTCTTTGAGATTTCATTTTTAAAACAGCCAACAAGCCTTCTGGTTGTAGTTCTCGTATGGCAACACCGGGTGGCAGCATTACAAACAGACACAGCAATACATGTAGCATGACAATACATGCAAATTCATTTAACCAACTTTTTTAGACAGTGAAATATTTCTTTAAACTATGTAATAACTGCCATAATTTCTTGTATTAATCTCTCCCAATATTAATTATAGATGAAGCAGCATCAGATCAATTTCCTGATCGTTTTGATATGAAACATCATGTTTTTTTTTTTTTTTAATATTACATTATATTAAAATAATTATGCTGCTAATTATTTTGAAATTAATGGCATTTAAACATCTGTCATATATGTATTTACACAATTTCAGCCTATTTTACATTTCCAATAGTTCTGCCTGCATGCATTCCCCTATGATCCATCTGAAAAATAGAAAATTTATGTTATATATATGCACTTCAAATATGGGATTATTAAAATGGTTATTTAATCTATACTAATTCTGAATTTATTTCCTATATAAATATCCCATGCAGCAATTATCTATTAATACAATGCGTTTATATTTATTATCATATAAAAGACCATCACATATCCATTAAAAATATATATATTTTCTTATAATGCTGAAATGTATTTTACTTGCCTATAACATAGTTGTTTTAAAATTGTATTGTGAGCCATTTGCTTTCTCTGTGTTATCCTAAGGTCTTCACTGCCGTTTCAGTAATTTTAAATTCACACCATAGCATTTGTCTTTTGTTTCCTAAGGTCTTCACTGCCCCACCCACATAGCATGGGGTCAATCCACGAGTAGTTGTAAAAGTCATAATACAACATATTTTCTGTTTAGCTAGCAATGCAGACGTGTATTTGATGTTTAGGGATAACTAACACCTATGTGCATAAAAACTGTTTCCCTATGATTTTGACCAGCTTCAAGAGGGTATTCCAGACACCACATCTCCATACATTGTGTGGTGTCACCTATCTGACAATCTATCCTCTTAAATGATATTTTATGACTCATCCTGTCTCAAACTGTAAGTTGATTAGAGCAGATGTTTTAGTGTCAGTGGGAATGTCTTTCTGAATGAAATGAATCTTTTCCCACTGACCAGCCAAACATCTGAATAAATATATATTTATTAACCGTAAAATATATGATTAAAGTATATATATATATATATATTTATTAACCTTACATGTACCTTGACAAAATGAAACTGTTTTCACTTGCGCGCTACCGCGACGAGAACAAAAAGTCGAAGTTACAAAATTCACGTATTCCTCCATAGAAGTCAATGGAGAAAAAAAGTGAAAAAAAACCCCTCATTCTCACGCAAACCCGACATGAAAACATGAATATTTCACATTCCAATGTTCTTCACATAGCAGAATATGTTCTATTTATTCACAAATAAATATTTTTACATATATCTGATGTTTTTGTACAATATATATATATATTTTATATATATATATATATATATATATATATATATATATATATATATATATATATATATATATTATATATATATATATATATATTATATATATATATATATATATATATATATATATATATATTATATATATATATATATATATATATATATATATATATATATATAAATGCCTATATATATAAATTATTTTATATATATATATATATATATAGGTATATATATATATATATATATATATATATATATATACAGATATATATAGGAATATCTATTTAAAAATACTTAGAACAGATTCTGCTATGTGCAGAATATTGGAATATGAAATATTTACAGTAAATACATAGTTGAACACTTTATTAAATATGAATATTGCATAAGTATGTTTTGTCATGTTTTAATCTACTTAACTGCAAAGGGTTCCAATGCACTAATATAAATATGTCTACATATGTATCTATATGTTTATATGTGTATAAGTGTATATGCAGACATACTGTATATACACATATAAATACATAAATACATATGTGTATATATATATATATATAGACATATATATGTACATAGATATACATATTTAGACATGTATATGTATGTATCTCTATATTAAAGCCATTTGCTTGCCTTTTTTTTTCTAACACCTGAGATCTCATATTTTTTAGCCTTTATAACTTTTGTGTACTATCACCAAGATTACGAGTTTTGCCCTAAACAGCGTGCAAAATGAACGCAACATTATTTCACTCTCCATAGCGCTGCCATTACGAGTTTCTGAAAGGTCTCCTTGTGCGTGCGATATGGTGGCGTTAAGCTCCATACCGCTCAAAATCCAAGGGCTGCTTTGACATGCTCGTGCATGCTTTCCCCATAGACATCAATGGGGAGAGAGTGTTATAAAAAAAACTAACACCTGAAGTGCGGAATGGCGATCGCCGTAATGCAACCCCATTGATGTCTATAGGTATAAGAAAGTTACATTTAAACCTAACACCCTAACATAAACCCCAAGTCTAAACACCCCTAATCGTCTGCCCCCGACATTGCCCACACCTAAATAAAGTTATTAACCCCTAATCTGCCGCCCTGACATCACCAACACTAATAAAATGTATTAACCCCTATTCCGCCGCTACCGACATTGCCGACACTATAATACTAGCAGGCAATACCATCTTGCATGCAGCATCTCAACACCCTGAACATGTTGTGAAGGCCATACCGAGGGGCAGTTTATTAGGCTTTGCAGAAACACGAAATGTGATTCCACATATGACCAGCAGTCGTTAGAGTTGAAAGAGAGGCTTATTAAGAGAGGATATAATCCTAAGAAGCTTGAACAATGCAGACTTACAGTCAAGAATTATAGGGGCAAACCTAAAAACATAGAGGACAAACACAAATTACACATCAACGATACTATAGTCTTCACCACTGAGTATTCCTTACACTATAATGCTGTGGTTAAAATTTTAAAAAAACATTCACATATATTGCTAGGAGATGAAATCTTAAAACCTCTTGTAAAAAACTTTAAGTTTGTCCCCAAAAGACCCAAAACACTAGGGAGAGTACTCGCCCCAAGCTTAGTATCAGACAATAAGAGTTTTAGATCAGGGGATTGGCTATCTAAAAAAAGGTCTTTTTAAATGTGGAGGTAGAGATTGTATCACTTGTCTCCATCTCATCAGAGGTGATCAGTTCTCCTCTAGTGTAGATAACAAACAATATGGAATACATTTTTATGCTAATTGTAAAACCAAATTTGCCATCTATCTTCTGACCTCACGTGAAGTAAGAACCAGGTTTGGAGAACATGTAAGAGACGTCAAAATTCTTGTAAGGACTCAGCAGTAGCAAATCATTTTAATGGTATACATTTTACACATGTGGCAGACATGTCAGTTCAGATTATAGACATTGCTATTATTCCACCTAGAGGGGGTAATAGACATCAAATTCTTGATAAAAAAGAAATTTTTTGGATAATTAAATTTAATACGCGTTACCCCTTAGGTATGAATAAAGAATGTGACATTAACTACCTTATAGACAATTAAATTTTGGGTGCAATAATCAATTATATTTATTGGTCTGTAGCACTTAGTAGTTTTAACATATATTCTAATATATATTGTTTATTTGGGCGGTGTATACATGTCCATTAATATTTTTTTCATTTTAACATTTCTCATTGTATATATATATATATATATATATATATATATATATATATATATATATATATATATATATATATATATATATATATATGTATATATGTCTATTTACATATTTATTTATACCATCTTCATTCATTATACATATATACATATAATTACAAACATATGTTTCTATAATTCTAGTAACATATCAAAGGTGTTGATGTCCTCACATTTAGCTTGTATTTCTCTTGTTAAGTGTATCCAGTCCACGGATCATCCATTACTTGTGGGATATTCTCCTTCCCAACAGGAAGTTGCAAGAGGATCACCCACAGCAGAGCTGTTATATAGCTCCTCCCCTAACTGCCATATCCAGTCATTCTCTTGCAACCCTCAACATAGAAGGAGGAGGTAGTAAGAGGAAAGTGGTGTAATATAGTTAGTTTTTTTCTTCAATCAAGAGTTTATTGTTTTTAAATGGTACCGGAGTTGTACTATTTTCTCTC
This sequence comes from Bombina bombina, assembly GCF_027579735.1. Taxonomy (NCBI): domain Eukaryota; kingdom Metazoa; phylum Chordata; class Amphibia; order Anura; family Bombinatoridae; genus Bombina; species Bombina bombina. The sequence continues at coordinate 780,469,161 of NC_069501.1, read as the reverse complement.
AGGCAGCATTTAGAAGAAGAATCTGCCTGCGTTTTTCTATGATCTTAGCAGAAGTAACTAAGATCCACTGCTGTTCTCACGTATGTCTGAGGGGTGAGGTAACTTCAGAGGGAAAATAGCGTGCAGGTTACCCTGCAATAAGGTATGTGCAGTTTTAAGTTTTTCTAGGGATGGAATTGCTAGAAAATACTGCTGATACCGGATTAATGTAAGTTAAGCCTAAATACAATGATTTAATAACGACTAGTAACAGGCTTACTGTGAGAGCTATAGACTCTTATAATTATGCAATATAAAATGTTTGCTTTCATGTTTAATCGTTTTTATATATGCTTTGGTGATAAAACTTATTGGGGCTTAGTTTTTCCACATGGCTGGCTTGATTTTTGCCTAGAAACAGTTTCCTGAGGCTTTCCACTGTTGTAGTATGAGTGGAAGGGGCCTATTTTAGCGCTTTGTTGCGCACTTAAAATTACAGACAGAGACATACAGCTTCCCTCAGCAGTTCCCTGCATGGTATAGGACATCTCTGAAGGGCTCATAAGGCTTCAAAAGTCGTTTATTGAGGAAGTTAAAGCCACAGCTGAGCTGTGGCAGTTTATTTTGACTATTCAAAAAAACGTTGTTTTTCATTTGTCAATCCGTTTTTTGCATTAAGGGGTTAATCATCCATTTGCAAGTGGGTACAATACTCTGCTAACTTGTTACATACACTGTAAAAATTTCGTTAGTTTTAACTGCCTTTTTTCACTGTTATTTCAAATTTTGACAAAATTTGTTTCTCTTAAAGGCACAGTAACGTTTTTTTATATTTGCTTGTTAACTTGATTTAAAGTGTTTTCCAAGCTTGCTAGTCTCATTGCTAGTCTGTATAAACATGTCTGACATAGAGGAACCTCTTTGTGCATTATGTTTAAAAGCCATGGTGGAACCCCATAGGAGAATGTGTACTAAATGTATTGATTTCACTTTAAATAATAAAGATCGGCCTTCATCTTTAAAGAAATATCACCAGAAGGTTCTGACGAGGGGGAAGTTATGCCGAACTAACTCCCCCCACGTGTCAGATCCTTTGACTCCCGCTCAAGGGACTCACGCTAGAATGGCGCCAAGTACATCAAAGATGCCCCATAGCGATTACTTTACAAGACATGGTGGCGATCATGGATAATACCCTGTCAGCGGTATTAGCCAGACTGCCTGAATATAGAGGCAAACCGTGATAGCTCTGGGTTAGGCGTAATACAGAGCGCGCAGATGTTTTAAGGCCCCATGTCTGATACTGTGTCACAATATGCAGATGCTGAGGAAGGAGAGCTTCAGTCTGTGGGTGACGTCTCTGACTCGGGGAAACCTGATTCAGATATGTCTACTTTTAAATTTAAGCTTGAGAACCTCCGGGTGCTGCTTGGAGAGGTTTTAGCTGCTCTGAATGACCGTGACACAATTGCAGTGCCAGAGAAATTGTGTAGACTGGATAAATACTATGCAGTGCCGGTGGTGTGTACTGAGGTTTTTCCTATACCTAAAAGGTTTACAGAATTATTAATAAGGAGTGGGAAGACAGAACCGGTGTGCCGTTTTCCCCCCCCCCCCCTCCCATTTTTCGAAAAATGTTTCCAATCGACGCCACCACACGGGACCTATGGCAGACGGTCCCTAAGGTGGGAGGGAGCAGTTTCTACTTTAGCAAAGCGTACCACTATCCCTGTCGAGGACAGTTGTGCTTTTTCAGATCCAATGGATAAAAAATTAGAGGGTTACCTAAAGAAAATGTTTATTCAACAGGGTTTTAATCCTGCAGCGCCTTGCATGCATTGCTCCTGTCATGGCTGCCGCGGCGTTCTGGCTTGAGTCTCTGGAAGAGGCCTTTCAGACAGCTACTCCATTGACTGAAATACTTGACAAGCTTAGAACACTTAAGCTAGCTAATTCTTTTGTTTCTGATGCCATTGTTCATTTGACTAACTAACGGCTAAGAATTCTGGATTCACCATCCAGGCGCGTAGAGCGCTATGGCTTAAATCTTGGTCAGCTGACGTGACTTCAAAGTCTAAATTACTTAACATTCATTTCAAGGGGCAGACCCTATTCAGGCCTAGTTTGAAGGAAATTATTGCTGACATTACTGGAGGAAAGGGTCACACCCTTCCTCAGGACAGGGCCAAATCAAGGGCCAAACAGTCTAATTTTCGTGCCTTTTGAAACTTCAAGGCAAGTGCAGCATCAACTTCCTCTGCTTCAAAACAAGAGGGAACTTTTGCTCAATCCAAGCCTGCCTGGAAATCTAACCAGGCTTGGAACAAAGGCAAAGGCAAGCAGGCCAGAAAGCCTGCTGCTGCCTCTAAAACAGCATGAAGGAACGGCCCCCTATCCGGTAACGGATCTAGTAGGGGGCAGACTTTCTCTCTTCGCCCAGGTGTGGGCAAGAGATGTCCAGGATCCCTGGACGTTGGAGATCATATCTCAGGGATATCTTCTGGACTTCAAAGCTTCCCCCCCACAAGGGAGATTTCACTTTTGAGATGATCTGTAAACCAGATAAAGAAAGAGGCATTCTTACGCTGTGTGCAAGACCTCCTAGTAATGGGAGTGATCCATCCAGTTCCACAGATGGAACAGGGACAAGGGATTTTATTCAAATCTGTTTGTGGTCCCAAAAAAGAGGAAACCTTCAGACCAATTTTGGATCTAAAGATCTTAAACAAGTTCCTCAGAGTTCCATCGTTTCAAAATGGAAACTATTCGGGACCATCCTATCTATGATCCAGGAGAGTCAGTTCATGACCACAGTGGATTTGAAGGATGCTTACCTTCACATACCGATTCACAAAGACCATCATCGGTTCCTAAGGTTTGCCTTTCTAGACAGGCATTACCAGTTTGTGGCTCTTCCCTTCGGGTTAGCTACAGCCCCAAGAATTTTTACAAAGGTTCTAGGGGGTCGCTTCTGGCGGTCCTAAGACCACGGGGCATATCAGTGGCCCCTTATCTAGACGACATCCTGATACAGGCATCAAATTTCCAAATTGCAAATCTCATACGCACATAAGTATTGGCATTTCTGAGGTCACATGGGTGAAAAGTGAATGAGGAAAAGAGTTCTCTATCACCCCTCACAAGAGTGTCCTTCCTAGGAACTCTGATAGATTCTGTAGAAATGAAAATTTACCTGACGGAGTCCAGGTTATCAAAGCTTCTAAATTCCTGCCGTGTTCTTCATTCCATTCCGCGCCCGTCAGTGGCTCAGTGCATGGAAGTGATCGGCTTATGGTTGCGGCGATGGACATAGTGCCATTTGCGCGCCTACATCTCAGACTGCTGCAATTATGCATGCTAAGTCAGTGGAATGGGGATTACACAGATTTGTCCCCTCTACTAAATCTGGATCAAGAGACCAGAGATTCTCTTCTCTTGTGGCTATCTCGGGTCCATCTGTCCCAAGGGTATGACTTTTCACAGGCCATATTGGACAATTGTAACAACAGATGCCAGCCTTCTAGGTTGGAGTGCAGTCTGGAATTCCCTGAAGGCTCAGGGATCGTGGTCTCAGGAGGAGAAACTCCTCCCAATAAATATTCTGGAGTTTTTCAAAGCCCAAACCCTAATCTAAAAAAAAAAACCCAACCCCCCCCCCAAAAAAAACTAACACTAACCCTAGAGGATCTACTCCGGTTTCTGAAGTCCAGGCATCCAGGCGGCGAGAAGTCTTCATCCAGGAGGTGAGGTCTTCATACAGGGGGGCAAGGTCTTCATTCATCCCGGTGGCGTCTTCTATCTTCATCCCGGCCCGCCTGGATGAAGACTTTACCGCCTGGATAAAGACTTCTCGCCACCTGGATGTCCGGACTCAGAAACCGTGAGTAGATCTTCTGGGTTTTAAGGTTTTTTTTATTAGTGTCAGCGATGTCGGGGGCAGCAGATTAGGGGTGTTTTAGATTTGGGGTTATGTTAGAGTGTTAGGTTTAAGCATAACTTTTTTCCCCATAGACATCAATGGGGTTGCGTTACGGAAATTTTACATTCCGTGATCGCAGGTGTTAGTTTTTTTTTTTCTAACACTCTCTCCCCATTGATGGTCTATGGGGGAAAGCGTGCACGAGCACGTCAAAGCAGCCCTTAACGCCACCATATCGCACGCACAAGGAGGTTTTTCAGAAACTCGTAATGGCAGCGCTATGGGGGTGAAATAATAAAGCTTTTGCTGCATTCGTTTCGCACCCCTGTTTAGCGTAAAAACTCATAATCTAGGTGTTTGTTCTTTCTATTTTATATCACTTTACAATTGAGATTAAATTTTATTAAATTTAAAGTTTGCACTTTCTCTTTTGTATTTTAGTTTGTATACAGCAGTGTATATAGGATTATGATTTTACAAATTCTGATTATGCTATCACAGTTTCTGTGTAACTAGCTTACATTTTGTATATTTATGTGTATCTTTTACAAATTAGATTGCATTTTGCATGTCTTTTATTTAAATTAAAACTGAAAAATTGTCCAGCTTCAGTTTCCCAGAGAGAACCATTACTTTCTATGGACCAGATAATCAAACTCTCTAATTTGGAGAGAGATTAGCGTGCTGACTTCACAGGGACAGAACTCACTGAATTTTCTAAGAAAAACAGGGGAGAAGTTGGAAATCCCAGAGAGATAAGGAGATACCTTCCATTCACCTAAATTACAAGTTATGCGCTAAACCCGGTGCATAAATAACGCTAAAAATTTTGCGGTATCGCACTTTCCATTGCACTGCTCTTACAAGTTACAGAAAAACCTTCTTGTTTTGTGCAGTATGATGTGTTAAGCTCCATACTGCACAAAAGACAAGAACCTGACTTGACGTGCTTGTGCACGTTTTCCCCCATAGACATCAATGGAGAAAAAGAGTTAGAAAAAAACTATTACCTGCGATTGCAGAATGGCTATCTCTATAATGCATTCCCCATTGATGTCTATGGAGACAAGAAAATTTGGTAAAACCTAAGACCCTAACATAAACCCCTAGTCTAAAAGCCCTTAATCTGCTGTTCCCCGACATCACAAACACTAAATAAAGATATTAACCCCTAATGCGCCACCCACCTGCATCAATAACACCAAAAAATAAAGTTGTTAACCCCCTAAAACTGCGCCTTCTACATCGCCAACATTAAATAAAGTTTTAAAAACTAAACAACCACCCCGACATCGCCAACACTAAATAAAGATATTAACCCCTAATCTGCCTTCCCCAACATCGCTGACACTAAATAAACCTATTGACCCCTAAACCGCCATCCCACCACATCGCCAACACTTCAATAAACCTATTAACCCTAATCCACCGCCTCCCGCATTACAAATACTAAACGAAACCTTTTAACCCCCTAACTGCCAAACACCTGTATCGCAACACACTAAATTAAACCAATCTAAAAAAAAACACCCCCCAAAAAAACAAAAAAAACTAACACTACTCCCCAAAAAATGTACTCACCATTCCTGAAGTCCGGACATCCATCTTCTTCAAGGTGGAGTAAAGTCTTCATACAGGCAACAACATCTTCATCCAGTGCAGGGACATCTTCTTTCTTCATCCTGATGGCGCTGTGGGCCTGTGGTGGCGCGGAGGCAGATTCGCCGGCAGCGTGGACGTCCAACAAGGAGCCTCCTCTTTATGCGATCTCCGCCGCACACTGAAGATTGAATTGCAAGGTACCTCTTTTATATTGGGGTACCTTGCAATCTATTCACTGAAATTTTAAAATCAGCTAATAGGATGAGAACTGCTTAAACCAATTGGCTGATTTGAAAGAAGATGTTTCCGTGCTGGATGAAGGTGCTGTCGTCACCTGGATAAAGACTTTACTCCGCCTTGAAGAAGATGGATGTCTAGACTTCAGGAACGGGTGAGTACATTTTTTGGGGTTAGTGTTAGGTTTCTTTTTTGTTTTTTTTTGGGTGGTCTTTATTTTAGATTAGGGTTTTTTATTTTTTAATGGGCACTAAAGTGTTGATTGCCCCTTTTAAAGGGCAAATGCCCATACAAATGACCCGTTTTAGGGGCAAATGGGTAGCTTAGGTTTTTTTAGAGTTCATTTTTTTTATTTGAGGGGTTGGGGTGTTTCCTGTTAGGGGGTTACTTTGTAATTATTTAATGTAAAAGAGGATGATTGCTTAAGGGCAATGCCCTACAAAAGGCCTCTTTTAAGGCTATTGGTAGTTTGATGTTAGATTGGGTTTTTTTATTTTGGGGGTGGCTTTTTTGTTTTTTATAGGGGTATACGATTAGGTTTCATTTTTATTATTTTTGGATATAATTTTGGTAATTATTCTTTTGTAATCTTAGAATTTTTTTTAATTTTTCTTTATCTTTTATTCTTAGCATTAGGATTTTTTAATTTTGTAATTTAGGTATTTTATTTTTATTTTATTTTATTTTCTTAAATAGTAATGTTAGGTTCTTTTATAGTTTAAGCTTAGTTTTTTTTATTTCACAGGTAAGTTTTTATTTATTTTAAGGTAGTTATATTTTAACTTAAATTTAGTGTGTCGCGATGTGGGAGCCAGCGGTTTAAGGGTTAATAGGTTTATTTTAGTATTAGCGATGTGGGGGGCCAGTGGTTTAGGGGTTAATAGGTTTATTTTAGTATTAGCGATGTGGAGGGTCAACAGTTTAGGGGTTAATAGGTTTATTATATTATTTGCGATGCAAGGGGTTGGTGGATTAGGGGTTAATACTTTAATTTAGGTAGTCACGATGTTGGCAATGTGAGTGGGTGGCGAATTAAGGGTTAATACTTTAATTAGTGTTGGCAATGTGGGTGGGCGGCAGATTAGGGGTTTAGGTAGTTTATGGGTGTTAGTGTACTTTGTAAAAAAAATCCAAATTAAACTGTAATGTTTTCACTACAATTTAACTTGCTTTTGTCTATATTTTAGTATATATTACTTTTCAGTTAGTTAAAATAGGTGTGAATTTTGAGCAAACTTTACCTCCATACTGCTAGCGATACAAATCAGTGAGACCAGCTTGTTTAAAATGCTTAAATAATTTCACAAGACTGGTGAGAGATCTTCAGACATATCTTGTAAAATCCACTGTTTAGCTTAGGGATCTGCACTGTCCCTCCCACTTTCTGAAAATGTCAGTTTTATTTTGAAATGCAGAAAATACAAGGTGCAATGTAATTTGTAAAAGCTACACAGAAATATACAAAGTGTGATCCTAAGTTATTAAAGTAACACTGAAACATTCAAAGCATAATCGGAATGTGTAAAATCAAAATTTTTAGTGTATTAAAATAAAAATGAGGAATTGCAAATCTTAAATGCAATAATATTGAAAGATCCAATCTGAAATGTATAGTAATATAAAATACAATACATAAATGTAAGTTTAATAAAACTCTCATATCATGCAGTGCTATATTGCACTGGGCTTGTCTCTGCTTCACATACATAAATGAGAGAGATCTCGTAGTTCTGGAGCGTTCCGCCCCTTTTTCTTTTGAAAATTCAGCGAGTTCAGCCTTTGGGGATGATTTATCAAGCTCCGTATGGTGCTTGATGCCCCTTGTTTCCGGCGAGCCTTCAGGCTTGCTGGAAATAGAAGTTATGAAGCAGCGGTCTAAAGAATGCTGCTACATAACTTGTCTGCCTGCTCTGAGGCCGCAGACAGAAATCCAACTGATAGAATGTGATCGGGTAGATTGACACCTCCTGCTAGCGGCCGATTGGCCGCAAATCTGCATGGGGCGGCATTGCACCAGCAGTTCACAAGAACTGCTGGTGTAATGATAAATCCCGACAGCATATGCTGTCGGCATTTATCGATGTGCGGAAGACATGATATGCTACATCGTGTCATGTCCACTCGCACATTAATAAATATACCCCTTTGTGTAGTCTGAACTACAATTTTTCTCCAAGCTGGAGAATCTTTGAATATCAGGGCCTTACTGAGATAAACACATCTAAGCTCATATTTGCCTTTCTAAAATGATTTGAGGGACTTGTAGTACTAAGGAGACTTGTTAGTTAATTTTAGCAGAACAAACTGCTTAAATGGACAGTTTACTCAAAATATGTCTCCCCTTTAATTTTTCCCCAGTTATCCATTTTACCTGCTGGAGTGTATTAAATTGTTTAAAGTATTTTCTTTACATTTATATTGGCATTTTAAATAGTTGTATTAGCATGTGGTATCACTACCTATTCTGAAAGTTTCTGGCCTTAGGTCCAAGCTATAGATAAGCTGTGTAAACACAGCCATCAGAAGAAATTACACTCCCAGTGGGGTATCGAAGAGATAAGTGATAACATTTTAATTTTCCATTGTTCTCTCCAAGTATTGGTGTTTGGTTTACGGACAGATAAAGGATAAAGAAGCATGTATATGTACACAATATGATAAAGTAATGAGATCTTATTATACCTACAAGCTCAACCCATTTTATTAGGTTGTGGCTTCAAAACACAAAATCAGCTCATTCATATACACAAATAAAAATTAAAAAGCTAATTCTCATATATTTTACACTCTGCAGCTGGTAAAACAAATAGGCCTAGATTTAGAGTTTTGTCGGTAACGACCCGCGTAGCTAACGCCGGCTTTTTTCTTGGCCGCACCATAAAAAATAACTCTGGTATTGAGAGTCCACAAAAAGGCTGCGTTAAGCTCCAAAAAAGGAGCGTAGAGGCATTTTTAACCGCAGCTTCAAACTCTCGAAACCAGAGTTGCTTACGCAAGCGGCCAGCCCTCAATCAGCCAATCGGATTGAAATTGATTCTGATTGGCTGATTCCATCCAGCCAATCAGAATATTCCTACCTTAATTCCGATTGGGCTGATAGAAATCCGGATCATGGACCTCTTCAGCTCCCGCTTGGATGAAGACTTCATCCGGCATCATGGACCTCTTCAGCTCCCGCTTGGATGAAGACCTTCACGCGGATCATGGACCTCTTCAGCCCCCCCTTCCCCCGCTTGGGCTTGGATCAGGACATCGGAGGAGCTATTCAGGACGGATCACGGTGAACCTGGTAGGGTGAAGACAAGGTAGGAAGATCTTCAGGGGCTTAGTGTTAGGTTTATTTAAGGGGGGTTTGGGTTAGATTAGGGGTTTGTGGGTGGTGGGTTGTAATGTTGGGGGGGTATTGTATGTTTTTTTTGCAGGCAAAAGAGCTGAATTTCTTGGGGCATGCCCCGAAAAGGGCCCTGTTCAGGGCTGGTAAGGTAAAAGAGCTTTGAAATGTAGTAATTTAGAATAGGGTAGGGCATTTTGTTATTTTGGGGGTCTTTGTTATTTTATTAGGGGGCTTAGAGTAGGTGTAATTAGTTTAAAATTGTTGTAATATTTTCTTATGTTTGTAAAAAAAAAAATTATTTTTTGTAACTTAGTTCTTTTTTATTTTTTGTACTTTAGATAGTTTATTTCATTGTAGTTATTTGTAGGTATTGTATTTAATTTATTTATTGATAGTGTAGTGTTAGGTTTAATTATAGATAATTGTAGGTATTTTATTTAATTAATTTATTGATAGTGTAGTGGTAGGTTTAATTGTAACTTAGGTTAGGATTTATTTTACAGGTAAATTTGTAATTTATTTTAACTATTTTAGCTATTAAATAGTTCTTAACTATTAAATAGCTATTGTACCTGGTTAAAATAATTACAAAGTTGCCTGTAAAATAAATATTAATCCTAAAATAGCTACAAAGTAATTATTCGTTATATTGTAGCTATATTAGGGTTTATTTTACAGGTAAGTATTTAGCTTTAAATAGGAATAATTTATTTAATAAGAGTTAACTAATTTTGTTAGATTAAAATTATATTTAACTTAGGGGGGTGTTAGTGTTAGGGTTAGACTTAGCTTTAGGGGTTAATACATTTATTAGAATAGCGGTGAGCTCCGGTCGGCAGATTAGGGGTTAATAATTGAAGTTAGGTGTTGGCGATGTTAGGGAGGGCAGATTAGGAGTTAATACTATTTATTATAGGGTTAGTGAGGCGGATTAGGGGTTAATAACTTTATAATAGTAGCGGTGCGGTCCGCTCGGCAGATTAGGGGTTAATAAGTGTAGGCAGGTGGAGGCGACGTTGTGGGGGGCAGATTAGGGGTTAATAAATATAATATAGGGGTCTGCGGTGTTAGGGGCAGCAGATTAGGGTACATAGCTATAATGTAGGTGGCGGCGCTTTGCAGTCGGCAGATTAGGGGTTAATTATTGTAGGTAGCTGGCGGCGACGTTGTGGGGGGCAGATTAGGGGTTAATAAATATAATACAGGGGTCGGCGGTGTTAGGGGCAGCAAATTAGGGGTACATAAGTATAACGTAGGTGTGGTCGGGCAGATTAGGGGTTAAAATTTTTAATCCAGTGGCGGCGATGTGGGGGGGCCTCAGTTTAGGGGTACATAGGTAGTTTATGGGTGTTAGTGTACTTTAGAGCACAGTAGTTAAGAGCTTTATGAACCGGCATTAGCCCAGAAAGCTCTTAACTACTGACTTTTTTCCTGCGGCTGGAGTTTTGTCGTTAGATGTCTAACGCTCACTTCGTAATTAGAAGGACATTAAGAGAAAACAATTTTACAGTATATTGTCTTTTTAAGTAGACCATAAGGAAGGCAAGCTTATGGTCCTGGTGTAAAAGGCAATTACTTTACTATGTGTATTGATGGTTATTAAATCCCTGTTTTATTTGTGTTATTGTGCAGAAACATAGTTAAATTCATGATCTGTATATGTAACTGGCAGCAAAAGGGTTACATTCTGTGCTCATAATTATTACTCTCCTTATCCCTTTCCCTCCCCTGTCTAATAATGTATGGGGAAAAAATAAAAGGAAAAATACTCTTTATTTGTTAATTCCAATCTTATCTCTCCTCTCCCTCAATCAATTTTCATGTCTCTCATATTTGGACATTAAGGATACAGCCTATTCGATTTTCTAAGTCTGTGCCCATATGTTTAATTAACTTACTCCAAGTTTTACAAAAATGTTAATACTTCTTCCCCCAGTTGATTTAGAATCATTCGCCTCTATTATCACCTGCTCAATTATGGAGTTTTTGACCTGTCTAAGGAAGGGGATCTTCTGTTTAATCCAATGTTTAAAGATTAATTTCCTAAGAATTAATTTTATTTGTATAATAATGTTTCTTTCTTTTTTCCTTATATTTTCTACAGATAGGAAAAGAACTGTCTCTTTTGTTAAGATGATTTTAATTTTTGTTATTTGAGAAAGTAAATTCGACACTCTTGACCAAAGTTGTTTTATTTTAGGGCAGTCAAAGATGAGATGTCCCATATCTGGATTGGTAAGCAAGAAGTTAATACAATTATTTTTGATATTCTTCTTCCATTTATCTACTCTGCCTTGAGTCAAATAGTCTTTGTGTACTATTTTAAGCTGCATTTCTCTCATATACACAGAGACAGTTAAGTGTTTAACAGTATTTAAACTTCTTATTACTTTATCTATTAATTCAGTAGTACCCGGCAGTTCCCCCCATTTATCTTGAAAGTAGTTATTTAATTTTTCTGTTTCTTTCATTTGGATTATTCTGTAAATTGATGAAATAGAACATTTCTTAGAATATAAAATATCCAATAAGGAATGGTTTTGACATATCATAGGATTTTTTTTTCAATAACTGAGAGGCGCATTTTTATAATTGAAGGTAATAATATTGATGTTTGGTTAGTACCTAAGGAAATTTAGCTCGAAACTCTTCAAAGCTATATCATTTTTTTGTTTATGGGTTGAATAAATCCCCAATGAAAGAACATGTGTCAACGAACCTAGAGGAAAGTATAGATTACCATTCACTGGAAGCCATTTCAATATTTTAATGTTGGACATAACATTTTTCATAGTTTCTCACCAGATCCCCAGAATATCTTTAAATAAAGGATGAGAAGCAATCTCCTTTCCAGGTTCCTTATCTGAGGCATGGACCAAGCAATGTAATGAATGGGGATAATGTATACCTTCCTCTAATTTTCTGCAAGAATATTTATTAGATTGGTATAACCAATCCATGGGGAATCTAAGAATCGCTGCATAATTGTAAAGTTTTATTTCTGTTAACACCAAGCCTCTTTTAATATAAGGTTCATAAAGTTTGGACAATTTTATTCTTGCTTTTTTCCCTGACCATAGAAAGTATCTAAGATCTTGTTGGAACCACAGAAGCTCTTGATTTCTAATCTTCTAATTAAGAGAAACATTCTTAGAACATAGAGAACTCTTGGGAGTATGAACATTTTGAATATATTTACTTTGCCTGTTATTGAGACAGGCAAATTGGCCTTACTTTTTAGTTTTCCCCTACTCTCCTGTAAAATGGAGGAGATGTTATATTTATACCATTCCTCCGGTTCAGCTGAGATGTTTAAGCTAAAGTAACTCAAGTATTTGTGTCAGAAAAGGGATATATTTGGCAAGAATTTACTTTGTTAAAACATAAGATTTTAGACTTGGTGAAGTTCGTCTTATAACCTGAAATGCCACTATATTCTTCTAAGAGTTTAATAATTTGGTTTATATATAAAGACGGGTCTGTTACAAAAATTAGCAGGTCATCTGCAAATAATAAAGTTTTAAATGAGATCTTCCCTGGAATGCAACTTCTTAGTTTAACGGCAAGAGGTTCTAAAATCTGGTCAAACAACAGTGGGTATAGAGGACATCCCTGGTGAGTACCTCTTGTCAAGGAAAAAGAGCTTGAGATTTTATAATTAATTAACATATTCGCTTTGCCGTCAAAGTACATATTCCCTATAATCTCCATAAATTTGCTACCAAACCTGAATGTTTCCAGTACAGCAGTCATATATTTTCACTCAACCTTGTCGAAGGCCTTTTCTACATCTAAAGATAGCAGGAAGGCCTCTAGCAGGGCCGCATGGTTTTTTGAATAATAACATATAGCATGAAGTAGTTTTATAATACTAGATTCTGGGAGTCTACCCTTGATAAAACCTTCCTGATCTTGAGGGATCAATTTAGGAAGAATTCCGTTCAATCTATCTGCTAATATGTTTGTAAAGATCTTATAATCAAGATTCAGGAGAGAAATTGGCCTATAAGAAGATGGTTCCAGCAGATCTTTGTCTTGTTTAAGAATTAAGATGATATTTGCTCTATTAAATTCATTTGTAAATGTATGATTTAATTTAAAATAAAATCTATAGAGATCTTTCAGTGTCTCCAGGATTTTATTCAAAAGAGTTAAATAAAACTGCTGTGGTAAATTATCTGGCCCGGGCATTTTCCCTTTAGCAATTGTTTTGATTGTTTTTAAGGTCTCTTTTTTGTCTATCGGTTTCTTGAATATTAAGAGATCTATATCTGTAACTTTTGGGAGGTCTAAGTTTTTCAGAAATTCATAAATTTTATCTTTTGAAGGATTTTGAGATGTGCAAAGATCGATATAGTATTTCTGTAATGTTAAAATTATCTGATCTTTGTTATACACTTTTTTTTATCTTTTGTTATAATTGCCATAATGGGGTTCTGATCTTTGTTATACACTTTTTTTTATCTTTTTTTATAATTGCCATAATTTCCTTCTACAATGCTTCTTAAAAATTGAGGCCAGAAATTTTCCTGCTTTATTAAAATATTTTAGGAATGCTGTTGCATTTTTATTGATAGATTTTTGTGCTTCTTCCAAAAGGTATAAATCTTTATTTTTTTTACAGAGAAAATAGTTTTTCCTATTTACTTTATTAGGGTTTTGTTGAAATAAAATATAAGCTTCTTTTAAACTATTTGACAATTATTATGTTTTATATAGTTTTTATTGGGTTTTTCAAATATGACATTGTAAAGAGAAAAAGGTTTACATCATGTAATATTGTATTTTTCCAGGTGATAAGATATACAATACTCAATGAAGAGGATAGTTTTACAATAGATCCAAATTGACATACTTAATTTTTGTTTAGTTTTATGGAAAAATCTACACACATAAAACTTATGTTTTAAAAATAGGAATAGTGTACAGTTGATCATAATATACAGGAGCTAAAAATGTGATTAAGAACATAAATTAACCACTTAAGCTTTGGTATCTAGGTTGAGAGGTATTATATTATTTTTGATTGCATTATATGTTAACTAAACATGTAAATAAGAATACAAATGATCAATTTAGGAATATATTTAGGGTAGATGTAATTAATAGCGGTGTTTATGAGAGAGACCACAAATAAGTGTCTGGAGACAACAGAAGATACCAGAACACTATATAGAGGGGAGGGGATGTGTCCTGTATATTATAATAGAAACAAAACATATTTATAAAGCTTATTAGTAGTATGGTCACTTGTGTGTGTATTCTAATATATATATATATGAATAGCAAAAAAAAAACTATCATGTTCCAATTGAACCAGCTTAGTATGAGTTTACTACATTCAGGATTATAAGAGACCAACATCATAAATATCTCTATGGCTATAAGGTAATAAAGGACCAATGTTGGCTCAAAACCAAGATATGGTGACATCCAATCTGTTATATAAAGAAAATATTTTTCTCCCTATTATAGGTATAGACCTTGTCATCTAAGGCACGGGCCCTATACCCAAAGACAGGTCAACTATATCAGTAAAAATGTATTCCGTTAAAGTGTCACTGTATCTAGCTAATTCAGCTCCTTGATAATAAAAGAAAGTATAAATTTCTCAACATCATGGTAAACTGGGTTATACAACTATATTGAATAACTGATTAATAACAGAGAGATATAGGCATAAGAAGTATTTATCTATCTCATAATACTCTTGACCACTACTAACAAATATACTGACCATGTCCTATAACAAAACATTTCTTTCTGGTAAAATTAGCTTACCGGAGGAGTTCAGATTATAGGGACATATCCTGTATCATATTATGAGTATCATTCCTGCGTTTTAACAGTTAACATGGGCTGTAGGTGAGTACACGTGTCTTAGAGTATGCAGGGCTAGGCTCATGGATATATAGCACTGCGGAATCTGTTGGCTCTCTACAGATAACCAATAATAATATCTTTTTAATAGTTGTATAGGTCAAAAGGTTAGTCAGCAGTTCATATATGATATACACCTGTATTTTGTGAGCTATAGTTTTTCAGGGGATATGCTTTAGATAGTAGAGTGATACACCATGTAACCTTAACTAAATAATCTATTATTGAAGCAAATTGGGACCTCTGAAATAGGATTATTGGTAACACAGCCGCCTTAAATATGGGTTTAAATGCATGATATCTTTCTGGTAATCTCTGCTGCTAGAATACTGCCACCCCGGCTGCAGACAGCGAGACCCCTATACAATATTAAAAGATGAAGAAAGTAGTATACACATTTAAGAATAGCTGTAGGCATAAAAAATAGGATAATGTTGAGGTAAAATTACTGCTTCAGATTAAGAGAAACTGTGCATGGTCATCATATGGGAATATAGAAGTTAAGTAATCAGCTCTTATTATTTTTTTATTTTTTTTAAGTTTCAAAAACTATTATTGAGATAGAAATTGTAGTCTGAAACAAAAAGTCAATAAACATATAAATATGGGTGGCTCGCAGGCCACCAAACTAAACATATGAAAGAAGTGTGAATAGTTAATATATATCATATATAAAAATAGTATTATCCAGATTTTTAGGTAATAGGGAAGCATGGATGAGGTAGGAGAGGGAAGAGTGAGGTGAGGTAAGGGGGAAAGAAAAAGGGTTCAGGTAGGGAAAGTCAATATCGTTTAGTGATTAAGTTTTAGGTGCTGACCAAGGTGTTGGGCGTCCAAGTGGTATCATATCTTGCCCCCCAATCTGCCCAGATAAGCTCAAAGAGATCTGACTTATTTAACGTGTAGAATATTTTTTTCTCCATTGTGTAGACATATGCCATTGAGTTTAGAATCAAGGGCCAACTTGGAGGAGAGGTGTTCTTCCGGGATTTGGCAATTGCTGCCTTAATCATGGTAAGGAAATAAATACATAAGCAAGTTTGATACTTGGGAAAGGTGTGGGTCCCCATGTGAATGAGGGCACTAGTGGGGGTGATAGGGAGGGTTATACCCAATCCGAATAACACATGGAAGCAAGTGTTCCATAAAGGCTTAAGTTTGGGGCAGTCCCACCAAATGTGGATGGTATCTCCTATATGTCCGCTATTCCGCCAGCACATAGGAGAAGCAGAGCCATACATTTTGGCTAGTCTTGTGGGGATGTAATACTAGTGTGTTAGTAGCTTGTAGTAGGTCTCAAATAAAGTAATGCAATGTAGTGTTTTTTTAGTAAGGGTTAAGATAAATTGCCAGGTTTGTAAAGGAATAGTGGTGTTTAGATAAAGTTCCCATTTGTGCAGGTGGGGTAGCTTGTATTTGCAGTCTGTGTTACCTATAAGAGAGTAATGTAGAGATAGGTGTTTACATAGTCTATTACCCTGTTGCCAAAGGTAAGAGTTCATTGATATATGCTTTGTAGAAAAACACAGGATACCCATCAGGGCCCGGGGTTTTAAAAACTTTCATATTTTTAATGATACTTTTGATTTCTTTAAGTGTAAAGGGAGCTGTAAGGGACTTCCAGTGCTCTTCTAGGGTGTCTAAGAACGCTCAAATGTCTGAAGAGGTAGCTGATGTATGTCTTATGGTCTTTTCTATATTATAATAATATTGAGTAAAATTGTAAAAAACATGTGCCTATTTGTGAAGGTAGTTGGAAAGTTTGATTCCCAAAATGTATTTGTTGTATTCAGGTGGTACTTGTCCTGTGTCTTAATGTATTGGCTAAGAGGGTGTCAGCTTTCTTACTTTTGTGGTAGAAGAGTTGTTTCAGTTTTAGGAGGTTAGATTGGGTATGTTTTAATTCAAGTTGGCAAATATGGTTTCTAAGGTTCGTAATTTGGTCTATGGTGGAGGTTGATTGTACAGAATGATTAGCGAGTTCTAGGCGTCGTAACTCGATATTGGATTGAGCAAGGGATAAACCAGATTGTTTTTTCAAAATAGGCTTGCCTTCTAATAATGAGACCCTTGAACGTGTCTGGGAGTAAAACATAATATCTTTTCTAAGTTCCTCTCTAAAAGGAATATCCAAGAGGACATGTTGAAGGAGGAGCAAGGAGGATTTTATACCAGGGTTTTCTGTCGAATGGAGGTCTACAATGACAAAGTCATGGTCTGACCAAGGGCACAAGGATATTTTAGCACTTTTGACTGAGTCCAGGGTTTCCGCAAAGCAGAAAATATGATCCAGCATAGTTTACGCTTTATGTGGATGGGAGAAATGTGTATAGTCCCTGTCTCTGGGATGTAAGGATCTCCAAATATCATAATAGATAGATTGGGTTATGGTGTGTCGAAATTTGTTTGCGAGTTGAGCAGTGTGGGGAGTTTGAAGATTACCCTTACTGGTTTTCCTGTCAATATTGTGGTCCCATATCATATTAAAATCCCCTGCTAGTATGACTCTGCCAATCTTAACTCGGTCTACTGCGAGTAGCGTTCTCTGCAAATATTTGGGTTGATGGGAATTGCGGAGGTAGATAGACACCTGTGTGTAGTTAACATGATCTAATTTACAGACCATAATTTGGAACCTGCCCTGAGGGTCTTTAATGACCTGAATTTGCTCAAAGGCAATTCTTTTATGGATAGTATTGTGGTTGCCCCTAGCTTTTTTTGAAGAATGGGGCATACTCTAACACAGTGTAGTTCTTAGATATTGTAAGGCGGGAGTCATCAGGTATCCAGCGTGTCTCCTATAGGAAGATGACGTTGGGGTTGTGGAATTTAAGAGACCTCGCTAGTAGCTACATTTGTTGTTGGGAATTTAGACCTCTAACATTATGCGTCAGGAGTTTGAGAGTAGGCATGTACGTTGGGAGTTGTGTGTCTCTAGTAGTTGTCAATGGTCAGTAGTGGAAAGTAGGGGTCAGAACTGGTGAGTTGTATGGCGAGGTGGTTTTAGGTAAAGTAAGGGTGAAGGTATATAGGGAAGAGGTGTGGTGAATGGTGGAAAACCCTAGTGTGGGCTTCTATTGGGGGGGGAGAACAGCAGTGAGGAACAAAGGTTAACCATGCTAACTCTGCTCCGCAGACATAACATTTCTATCATATAATTGAAAAAATACAATTAGAATAACAAGATTAAATGGTGCAATCAAAACAAACATGTACAAGAAATATCTTGTCAAGTGCATTTAAACATATAAACTTTCACTAACTTTTAGGGCATACTCAATGGTGAGTATGCACAATATTCTCTCTGCCTGGAGAGGATCAGGAAAGGTAGAGTTAAGGTGAGTCCCTGAGGTGTAATGGATTTTGGCCCTTTTTGCTCTTTGTTCTTTGCTAGTCCACTCAGGAGCCGAGGCTCTCAGTTTCGGGTTTATGATTGGTTGTGGAGGAGACAGGTCCAAATGAAGACCCCAAGACATGAGGAGAGCAAGTCCCTAGTGGAGAGAGGATATCACATGGGTCTGGTTGTCTTTTGTAACAACCAGGTTTGTTGGATGGTCCCCATTGATATTTGATGTTTGCCTTTCGGAGAGTGGAGGTGACCGGTTGGTAGGTTTTGCGGTATTGCAAGGTGTTCGCAGAGTGGTCTGGTAATAGTTGAATTTCTCTGAGAGGAGAGGTTTCTTGAACGCCGCCTGCATCAACCTGTCTTTTAAGATGTAACTATGAAAACAGACTATCACGTCCTTGGGTTTATCCATCGGTACCGATCTGGACCTCAAGGCTCTATGCCTTCTTTCCATAATGTCAAGAAGGCCCTCTGGGGTACCTATAGTTCCATGTAGAACTCTCATAAAAAAAACTTGCAGATCCATTGTCCCAACACTCTCTGGAACACCTCTGAAACGAATGTTGTTCCTTCGAGATCTGTCCTCGATATCAGCCATTTTAAACTCCAGTTATGTTAACTGTTCTGCTAGGTTTTCCATGTAGGAGAGTAAGCTGGTCTGATCGACCACCATATCATCTTGTTTACATTCAAGGGCATCCACTTTCTCTTCTATCTCAGAGATATCTTTTTTTCAATTCTGCGGAATTACGTTGAATCTCTTGGGTGATAGAGTGTGTCTGATTGGCTAACATTATTTGCAAAGTAGATTTTGTAAAGAAATGATGAGAAGGAACTGCATAGTGTGAGCCTGGACTGAGAATCTTCATCTAGCAATTTTGGGTCACTAAGTTCTGCATTTGGGTCCATGGTAGACTCTTTTCCAGATTGAGTGAAATTATCATAAACTGTTTTTTTTTAGCAGCCGTTGGAGTCTTCACCTGTCTCCTAGAGGTATGAGGAATCTTTGGAGCTTCTAGGACCAATTTCCTGAGGGTATAAAAGTTGTTTGTATGCACAATAAGGTTACCCTTCAGAGAGCAAGTTAGCTAGGTAAGATTGCCATACTTTCACATATTGTTACTGTGGAGCAGGGGTAGGTGGCGCCCTATCAGGACCTCTAGGTCATGATAATTAAGTAAGTGGATAGGTAGAGATTGGTTTGATATCTGGGGAGAGGATTAGTTACTTAATACTACATAGGGCTGGAAAGGGTAGCAGGGAAGTTAAATCTTAGCATTTAGGGCTAGATTTATCAAAGCTGAGGTGTACAGGGGAACGTTTACGTGCCCCTGTATGCCTGAGCTCGCCTGTGGCGGGGTGAAATTACCCGCAAGTAATCACCATTGCACACGAGCGCAATTTTGCGCTCACGTGCAATCCTGCCCCCCTGCCCGTGCACAGCCAATCACCCGCAGGCAGGAGCTTTCAATCTCCTCGGTGAGACTCGATGGCGGAGATTGAATTTTGCCACCTTAGAGGGCTTTGGTAAATCGAGCCCTTAATGTAGCCCAGAGGAGGAGAGAGAGAAGGGGAAGTTTCTAGGTCATGGTAATTATATATATGACTAGGTATAAACTCTTCCAATACAGGGGGAGGAAATTGGTCACTTAATATGGCCTAGAATACTACAGGATTTTCTTTAAGACTGACCCCCCGCCCTCAGGGAAGAGGGGATACGACCCTGAAGAAGGGGAAAGAAAGGAAAGGAAGTGACCTACCCAGATAGGCTGGGCAGGACAGGGGAGGTGGGAGACAAGTGTTACAGCAAGTATATAGCTTGGAAATAAGTCAAGACACAAACAAAAGCGGTACACTTAAAAATAGGTCACATACAATAAACAATAGTTTGTATTATATTTAACTAGGTAGAATAGTTACTAAATAGTTATTAACTATTGCTAACTACCTAACTAAAATAAAGACAAATTGACCTGTAAAATAAAACCTAACCTAAGTTACAATAACACCTAACACTACACTACAATTAAATAAATTACCTACATTAAAAACAATTAAATACATTAAATTAAATTAGCTAAATCACAAAAAAAAACCCACTAAATTACAGAAAAATAAAAAACAAATTACATATCTTTAAACTAATTGCACCTAATCTAATAGCCCAGGCCTATCAAAATAACCCCCCCCCCAAATAAAGAAACCTCTAGCCTAAACTAAACTATCAATAGCCCTTAAAAGGGCCTTTTGTGGGCATTGCCCCAAAGTAATCAGCTCTTTTACCTATAAAAAAAAATACAAACAACCCCCAACAGTAAAACCCACCACCCACACAACCAACCCCCCAAATAAAAGCCTAACTAAAAAAAACTATGCTCCCCATTGCCATGAAAAGGGCATTTGGATGGGCATTGCCCTTAAAAGGGTTTTTAGCTCTATTGCAGGCCCAAAGCCCTAACCTAAAAATAAAACCCACCCAATACACCCTTAAAAAAATCCTAACACTAACCCCCGAAGATTCACTTACAGGGAGAAGTCTTCATTCAAGCAGCAAGATGTCCTCAAGGAAGCCGGCAGAAGTGGTCCTCCAGACGGGCAGAAGTGGTCCTCCAAACGGCCAGAAGTCTTCATCCAGACGGCATCTTCTATCTTCATCCTTCCGACGCGGAGCAGCTCCATTTTCAAGACATCCGGCGAGGAGCATCCTCTTCAAGCAAAGGCTTCTTCGGAATAAATATCACTTTAAGTGATGTCATCCAAGATGGCGTTCCTAAGATTCCAATTGGCTGATAGAATTCTATCAGCCAATCTGAATTAGGTTAAAAAAAATCCTATTGGCTGATGCAATCAGCCAATAGGATTGAACTTCAATCCTATTGGCTGATCCAATCAGCCAATAGGATTGAGCTCGCATTCTATTGGCTGATTGGAATAGCCAATATAATGCCAGTTCAATCCTATTGGCTTATTGCATCAGCTAATAGGATTTTTTCTACCTTAATTCCGATTGGCTGGTAGAAATTTTTAGGGTTAGGGCTTTGGGTTTGCAATAGAGCTAAGTGCCCTTTTAAGGGCAATGCCCATCCAAAATGCCCTTTTCAGGGCAATGGGGAGTTTAGTTTTTTTTATATAGGCTTTAATTTGGTGGGGTTAGTTGTGTGGGTGGTGGGTTTTTTTCTGTTGGTGGGGGTTGTATGTATTTTTTTTACAGGTAAAAGAACTGATTACTTTGGGCAATGCCCCGCAAAAGGCCCTTTTAAGGGCTATTGATAGTTTAGTTTAGGCTAGGTTTTTTATTTTATTTTGGGGGGGGGCTTTTTTTATTTTGATAGGGCTATTAGATTAGGTGTAATTAGTTTAAAGATCTGTAATTTGTTTTTATTTTCTGTAATTTAGTGTTTTTTGTGATTTAGCTAATTTAATTTAATTTATTTAATTGTATTTAATGTAGGTAATTTATTTAATTGTAGTGTAGTGTTAGGTGTTATTGTAACTTAGGTTAGGTTTTATTTTACAGGTCAATTTGTATTTATTTTAGCTAGGTAGTTAGCAAATAGTTAATAACTATTTAGTAACTATTCTACCTAGTTAAAATAAATACAAACTTGCCTGTAAAATAAAATAAACCCTAAGATAGATACAATGTAACTATTAGTTATATTGTAGCTAGCTCAGGGTTTATTTTATAGGTAAGTATTTAGTTTTAAATAGGAATAATTTAGTTATTTATAGTAATTTTATTTAGATTTATTTAAAATATTTTTAAGTTGGGGGGTGTTAGGGTTAGGGTTAGACTTAGATTTATAGGGGTTAATACATTTAATATAGTGGCGGCGACATTGGGGATGGCAGATTAGTGGTTAATAAATGTAGGTAGTTTGCGGCGATGTTGGGGGCAGCAGATTAGGGGTTAATAAATATAATGCAGGTTGCGGCAATGTTACGGGGTGGCAGATTAGGGGTTAATAAGTATAATGTAGGTGGCGGTTATGTTAGGGGCGGCAGATTGGGGGTTACTAATATTTAACTAGTGTTTGCGAGGTGGGGAGTGCGGCAGTTTAGGGGTTAATATGTTTATTCTAGTGGTGGCGATGTCCGTAGTGGCAGATTAGGGGTTACAAATTTTATTATAGTGTTTGCGATGCGGGAGGGCCTCGGTTTAGGGGTTAATAGGTAGTTTATGGGTGTTAGTGTACTTTTTAGCACTTTAGTTATGAGTTTTATTCTACGGCATTGTAGTGTAAAACTCATAGCTACTGACTTTAGAATGTGTTAGGAATCTTGGAGGTAGAGGGTGTACCGCTCACTTTTTGGCCTCCCAGGACAGACTCATAATACCGGCGCTATGGAAGTCCCATAGAAAAAAGGGTTTACGGAGTTTACGTAAGTCGGTTTGCGGTAAGGCCAAAAAGGTGTGCGGTGCCCCTAACCTGCAAGACTTGTAATACCAGCTGTAGGGAAAAAGCAGCGTTAGGACCTGTTAACGCTGTTTTTTCAGTTTAACACAAAACTCGTAATCTAGCCGTAAATTATTTGGATTAAAAAAATCTAAAAATGTCTATCAGATCTATAGAATTAAAAATGCTGGAGAATTCTTTTTTCTCATAATTTAGTTGACATTTTGTGTAAGAAGTTGCTTTTTTCCCTATTTCCAATCTCTTCCTATCAAGAAAGGAATTGGGTGTAACATTAAAATCTCCAGTCAATATTATCTTTTCATTAAGAAATCTGTTTAATATTTTAACCAGTTTGTTTCAACAATCTTAGAAAAGTCTCCTCTTTAGCTTAATCTAACCAACAAAAAACGGCCTTCTTTATCCTTGATTATTTGAAAATTTTTATAGGTACAATCTACATTAAACAACATCATTACTCCCCTAGCCGGCTTCTTATATGAAGATAAGATAGTTTCCTTAACCCATTAAGCTTTTATTTTCCCATGTTAAACATCTGTGAGATGGGTTTCCTGTAAACAGACTATATTAAAGGGACACTGAACCCAAAAAAATTATTTTGTGATTCAGATAGAGCATTCATTTTTAAGCAACTTTCTAATTTTCTCCAATTATCAAATTTTCTTCATTCTCTTGGTATGTTTATTTGAAAAACAAGAATGTATTTTTTATATATATTTTAGACAAATAAATATTTTGATAAAAAGGTAAAATGTTAAACAATTAAAAGTGTCTACTTTCAAAATCCTCATAGCCCACTTTCTTTAATGTGCTTCACTGTGTTAAGTGAATTAATTACATCTGAAGAAGATGCACTACAATTATATATAAAAATTGTTAATATTAAACAATTTTCAATAGTTTCAACTGTGAAAACCTTCAATAATAATAATTTGTAAAAAGTTAATTACCCACAAAAAAGGGAGTACACCACATATAAACATTTTCATTTTAAAGTGAGTAGTGTATGATTCACTTTCAACATACAATTAAAAAAAAAAAGAAAAGGGTAAAGTGTATTTTAAACAAATAATTAACATTAAACAATTTTCAATAATTTCAATCGTGAAGACACTCAATAGCGAACCCGTATATGTTCCATACTTAATTATATTAAATAAGTTTGGAGAAAAAAAAGGGGGGGGGGGGGAAGATGGAAGATAGGGGGGGGGGGGGAAAGGCATGTTTTCATTTCCCAGCTTCATTATTTAAAAAAGTTTGGGCCAATTCTGGTGTATCAAATATAAAAAAAGATTTGAGCCTTAATTTTGCAGGATAGAGCAGGGAAAAATATATTCCCTCTTTGACCAGTCATGTACAAATGTCAGAAAATTGCCTCCTTCACAGAGACGTTTCTGCAGAAAAGTGCTGGAAAAGCAAAATTGTAATAAAAATGCTGATTTTTCGTTAAAGCTCTCAAAAGTTCTAGGTTCCCCTGAAAATTCAGCCACCTACCTACACTTATTAACCCATAATCTGCTGCCCCAACGTCGCTGCCACTATAAGTTATTAACCCCTAAACCTAACCCTAAGGCTAACCCTAACCCCACTAACTTTAACATAATTAAAATAAATCTAAATACAAATTACTATTACTACCTAAATAATTCCTATTTAAAACGTAATACTTACCTATAAAATAAACCCTAAGCTAGCTACAATATCTAGCTACAATATAACTAATAGTTACATTGTAGCTATCTTGGGTTTTATTTTTATTTCACAGCTCAGTTTGCATTTATTTTAACTAGGTAGACTAGTTAGTAAATAGTTATTAACTATTTACTAGCTACCTAGTTAAAATAAATACACATTTACCTGTAAAATAAAACCTAACCTGTCTTACACTAACACCTAACATTACACTACAATAAAATCAAATATATTAATTAAATACAATTAACAAAATTACAAAAAAATAATAAACACTAAATTACACAATATAAAAAAGAAATTTTTAAAAATTTAAACTAATTACACCTAATCTAATAGTCCTATCAAAATAAAAAAGCCCCCCAAAATAAAAAAACCCTAGCCTAAACTAAACTGCCAATTGCCCTTTAAAGGGCTTTTTGCGGGGCATTGCCCCAAAGAAATCAGCTCTTTTACCTGTAAAAAAAAATACAAACAACCCCCCAACAGTAAAACCCACCACCCACACAACCAAACCCCCCAAATAAAATCCTATCTAAAAAAACCTAAGCTCCCCATTGCCCTGAAAAGGGCATTTGGATGGGCATTGCCCTTAAAAGGGCATTTAGCTCTTTTTCAGCCCAAACCCTAATCTAAAAATAAAACCCACCCAATAAACAATTAAAAAAACCTAACACGAACCCCTGAAGATCCACTTACAGTTTTTGAAGACCGGACATCCATCCTCAACGAAGCCGGGAGAAGTCTTCATCCAAGTGGGCAGAAGTCCTCAACGAAGCTGGGAGAAGTCTTCATCCAAGTGGCAAGAAGTGATCCTCCAGGCAGGCAGAAGTCTTCATCCAGTTGGCATCTTCTATCTTCATCCTTCCGAAGCTGCCGTCTGGATGACCACTTCTTGCCGCTTGGTTGAAGACTTCTCCGGCTTCGTTGAGGACTTCTGCCCGCTTGGATGAAGACTTCTCCCAGCTTCATTGAGGACGGATGTTGGGTCTTCAAAAACTGAAAGTGAATCTTCGGGAGTTAGTGTTAGGTTTTTTTAAGGGTTTATTGGGTGGGTTTTATTTTTAGCTTAGGGTTTGGGCTGAAAAAGAGCTAAATGCCCTTTTAAGGACAATGTCCATCCAAATGCCCTTTTCAGGGCAATGGGGAGCTTAGGTTTTTTTAGATAGGATTTTATTTGGGGGGTTTGATTGTGTGGGTGGTGGGTTTAACTGTTGGGGGGTTGTTTGTATTTTTTTTACAGGTAAAAGAGCTGATTTCTTTGGGGCAATGCCCCGCAAAAGGGCTATTGGCAGTTTAACTTAGGCTAGGGTTTTTATTTGGGGGGGGGGGGTCTTTTTTATTTTGATAGGGCTATTAGATTAGGTGTAATTAGTTTAAATATTTGATAATTTCTTTTTTATTTTGTGTAATTTAGTGTTTAATATTTTTTGTAATTTAGTTAATTGTATTTAATTAATGTAATTGATTTAATTGTAGTGTAAGGTTAGGTGTTAGTGTAAGACAGGTTAGGTTTTATTTTACAGGTAAGTTTGTATTTATTTTAACTAGGTAGCTAGTAAATAGTTAATAACTATTTACTAACTAGTCTACCTAGTTAAAATAAATACAAACTTAGCTGTGAAATAAAAATAAATCCTAAAATAGATACAATGTAACTGTTAGTTATATTGTAGCTAGCTTAGGTTTTATTTTATAGGTAAGTATTTAGATGTAAATAGGAATTATTTAGGTATTAATTGTAATTTTTACTTAGATTTATTTTAATTATGTTAAAGTTAGTGGGTGTTAGGGTTAGGGTTAGACTTAGGGTTAGGCTTAGGGGTTAATAACTTTAACATAGTGGCAGCAATTTTGGGGGCAGCAGATTAGGGGTTAATAACAGTAATGTAGGTCGCGGCAATGTTAGGGATAGCAGATTAGGGGTTGATAATAAATTTAACTATGTTTGCGATGCAGGAGTACGGCAGTTTAGGGGTTAATATGTTTATTATAGTAGCTGCAATGTCCGCAGCGGCAGATTAGGGGTTAATAATTTTATTTTAGTGTTTGCAATGCGGGAGGGCCTCGGTTTAGGGGTTAATAGGTAGTTTATGGGTGTTAGTGTACTTTTTAGCACTTTAGTTATGAGTTTTATGTTACGGCTTTGTAACATAAAAGCCATAACTACTGACTTTCAGTTTACGGTACGAATCTTGATGGTATAGGCTGTACCGCTCACTTTTTGGCCGGACAGGCAAACTCGTAATACCGGCGCTGTGTAAGTCCCATTGAAAAAAGGGTTTACAGAGTTTACAGAGTTGAAAGCTGCGGTAGTTGCGTTGCGTTATGGCCAAAAAAGTGTGCGGTACAGATATACCTGCAAGACTCGTAATACCAGCGGTAGTGAAAAAGCAGCTTTATCAAACCTTTTCACTCATAACACAAAACTCATAATCTAGCCAGAAATATGATCTTTTATTGAAACAAAACTCAAGTTTAATCAGTAAAATGGAAGCCTTTGAAAATAGATCTAGGTGTAGTAGCCTGAGATTGATAGGTCTCCTTGAATCTCTTGGACCTCAAGACTTAAAAGCTATTATTGAAAAAAAAAAAACCTTCCTGACCTATTGGGATTCCAAAAGGATGAGAATCTTTTCAATATAGAAAGCGCCCATAGACTGGGAAAAGGATTTGACAGGGAAAAACATTTAAAGAGACTGCTAGAAAGGAGTTAATAACTAATTGCTTGTAAATGTAGGGATATTATATAAAATAGGCCAGGTGGATAATAAATGGCGATGGCAGATGTTTTGGTGCCAAGTGTTGCATAAAACAACAATATGCTATTGGCCAGGCCTTTTATTTTGTAAAATAATCTTCTAAATTACAAAAATCTTCTACATTACTGTTGGGTTGAGAACCTTTACATGTGTTTGTTGTTGAATATGAAAAACTGAAACATTCCAAAATGGGCTATAGCTGCAGTTCAACAAATAATAATACACAGTATGTAAGTCATGATACTCTAGACCAGCATGAAATGATAGACTTGTGTAGTGGCACATGACTGATAAATAGTATTGGGGCTAAACCATGTAACTCTACATTTTATTTTATTTTATTTGTTTAATTTTTTATTTCATTTAACATTTTAATGAGGTTATTACTAATAATTATGATGGTTACTGAATTTAAAGAATATCACTTTAACATTGTGTAGCAGAGTTGTGGTACAGTTTTAGTGTACTGTGCTGCTCAGTGACAGGGTATTGTGCTGCTCCGTAAGTGTGTACTGTACTGCTCAGTGACTTAGTATTGTGCTGCTCAGTAATTGTATGTAATGTCATTGTTAGTGACTGGCTAATTTGCTTCTTTGTAAGTGTGTACTGTACTGCTCAGTGGCTGGGTATTGTGCTGCTCCGTAAGTGTGTACTGTACTGCTCAGTGTCTTAGTATTGTGCTGCTCAGTAATTGTATGTAATGTCATTGTTAGTGACTGGCTAATTTGCTTCTTTGTAAGTGTGTACTGTACTGCTCAGTGGCTGGGTATTGTGCTGCTCCGTAAGTGTGTACTGTACTGCTCAGTGACTTAGTATTGTGCTGCTCAGTAATTGTATGTAATGTCATTGTTAGTGACTGGCTAATTTGCTTCTTTGTAAGTGTGTACTGTACTGCTCAGTGGCTGGGTATTGTGCTGCTCCAAAAAAAGAAACAATGCTCCAGCACTCAAGGTAGGCAATGCAAGTCACCTAAGGGTCACTGCCCTGAGACCCAAAAATAGTATAAAAAAGAGCAGGAAGGTGACAGCAAATTACTTTTTATTCAGAAGTTACTGAGACAAAACAGACAGGCGACGTTTCAGGATACTATCCCTTCCTCATGCCATGCCTAACAAAAATACAATGAAGACTTATATACCCTTATACCACTAGGTGGCACTAAAGAGTTATTAACTCTTTCTTATCCCTTACAAATACATTGTATTTACTATCTTCTATTCACATAATCAGTGATATTTATAATACAAAAATCCATCTCTAAATTTGGAGAAGAAAAACACAGAAATATTTAACAAATCTATAGCCAATGGGGCCTATCTATCAAGCTCCTAATGGAGCTTGACGGCCCGTGTTTTTGGCGAGTCTTCAGACTCGCAAGAAACACAAGTTATGGAGCAGCAGTCACAAAGACCATTGCTCCATAACCCTGTCCGCCTGTTCTGAGTAGGC
This sequence comes from Bombina bombina, assembly GCF_027579735.1. Taxonomy (NCBI): domain Eukaryota; kingdom Metazoa; phylum Chordata; class Amphibia; order Anura; family Bombinatoridae; genus Bombina; species Bombina bombina. Next base: position 780,440,546 of record NC_069501.1, on the reverse strand, counting down.
GGACAGGAATCGCCGGAATTCAACCCGATCGAGTACAATCGGGTTGTTTGACACCCCCCTGCTGGCAGCCGATTGGCCGCGAGTCTGCAGGGGGCGGCGTTGCACCAGCAGCTCACAAGAGCTGCTGGTGCAATGCTGAATATGGAGAGCATATTGCTCTCCACATTCAGCGAGGTCTTGCGGACCTGATCCGCACTGTTGGATCAGGTCCGCAATACTTTTGATAAATAGGCCCCATAGACTCAGATAAAAAAAATTATAAACCAAAATATTTCATAAAAACACTGATTAATCCCAATACTTGTTCAACCCTTTTGGTTTAAGAATTTCTAATTCGTATATCCAAAAGGACTCCCTTTGCTTAAGAGCAGAAAATGTTTCTATACTATGGTTCACTGAACTAGGAATAAAGTGACTTTTCTTTTTCAATCCTAAATGTTTTAAATGGATCGCTGGACTCTCAGATAAAGGGACAATTTTATTTTCCCAACTCATAGCTTTTAACTTCAAAGTTCTAAACAATCTAAATAAGTCCTTTTGTAACTGGAAAAAATTACAGTTCTTTTCTGGACAGAAAGAAAATCCTTTACTCAAAAGTTCATGTTCTTCTTTGGATAGATTATACTTTGAGATGTTAATGACATTACTTGTAGATTCTTTAGTACTGACATAATCAGATGTAGATTTGCTGCTTATGGTGCTTACCCCTTGATCCCGAATCGAGGAGGCAGTGCCTTCAGACTTTAATGGCGGCATTCGGATCATAGTTGTCTGCCGGTTTTCCTTCTGGCTTCCATCTCCGGGCCTGTGTTTGTGTTTGTGCCCGCCATGCCTTTTTCGTGATCCGATTCCTCGGCGAGGTATCCGGGGACTCCGTACTACTGCCGCTTTGTGTCTGGTTACGGCCTTGACGTCTTTGCTTGTTAGACGTATTCCTATTGTGCTGCTCTGTAAGTGTGTACTGTACTGCTCAGTGACTGGGTATTGTGCTGCTCTGTAAGTGTGTACTGTACTGCTCAGTGATTGGGTATTGTGCTGGTCAGTGAGTACTGTACGGCTCAGTGATTGGGTATTGTGCTGCTCTGTAAGTGATTGTATTGTACTGCTCAGTGATTGGGTATTGTACTGCTCTGTAAGTGTGTGTACTGTACTGCTCAGTGACTGGGTATTGTGCTGCTCAGTAAGTGTGTGTACTGTACTGCTCAATGACTGGGTATTGTGCTGCTCTGTAAGTGTGTGTACTGTACTGCTCAGTGATTGGGTATTGTGCTGCTTGATAACTGTGTGTACTGTGGTGTTCAGTGATTTGGTATTGTTCTGCTCGATAACTGTGTATACTGTGGGGTTCAGCATTTTGGTATTGTGCTGCTTGGTAACTGTGTGTACTGTGCTATTCAGTGATTAGGTATTGTGCTGCTCTTTAACTGTGTTTACAGGGGTGTTTAGTGATTTAGTATTGTGCTGCTTGATAACTGTGTGTAGTGTGGTATTCAGTGATTTGGTATTCTGCTGCTCGATAACTGTGTATACTCAGGTGTTCAATGATTGGGTATTGTGGTGCTCGGTCACTGTGTATACTATGGTGTTCAGTGATTTGGTATTGTGCTGCTCGGTAACTGTGTGTACTGTGCTGTTTAGTGACTGTACATTTTGGGTACAGGCTATGGTTACCAGCTGTTCTATCACTGACTGTATTTTTTTCACTGTGTGTTCAATAGTTGTGCTGGTGTTTTACCAAGTGTGCTATGTTTATCCGTACAGAGCCTGCTTGGGTACACTTTTTTACTTGCTAATGTGTACAGTACTTACAGTCAATGGGTTGGCTGGGCATGTGGTTGAAAACTTGTGTACATTGGTCAATGTCAAAATATCTGCTTATTCTAAAGGTTTTCTACTTATTTGTGCAGTGGCTTCTTTCTGGTCAGTGACTATTTGAATGTTCTTTTCTGGGTAATATTGCTGTATGTTTTAGAGTAGGTGTAAACTTATATTTTCATTTATTATTTTGAAGCAAAAATATCATGCAAATTGAATATTTTTTCTTCTTTTTGTAACTCTGTGTACGGTATTAAAAAGGAACTCATAATTACATTTTCATTATTCGGATAGAGCATACAATTTAAAAAACAAAACAAGACAAAAACTTTCATTATCAATTGACTTACTTATTAAATTTACATTTATCTAATTTTTTTAAGTATCATTTATTAAGAAACCTGCTCCCCTTCAAGATAGCATAGTGAGTCACGAGTGTGAATGTGTCTTGAGCTTTATATGTATAATATTATTGTCCAATATAGTGCTCATGACTAGGGATGGGTGAATGTGTAAATTTCTGAATTTGAATGTTAGAACGAATGTTATTACCGAAATTTGAATTACAATTCCGAATGTTGATAAGAACGAATATTCTTAAAAATTCTATAATCGAATGCTATTTACAGTTTTCGAATGTCACTTTCGAATTCAAATGTTTATAATTAGATTTTATGTCCACATTCGAATGTTTATAATTAGATCGAATGTCCACATTCGAAATTTCGAATTTAACATTCTATTTAACAAATACTATTCAGAAGTTCAATAGTTCATGTGGTAGGGAATCTAGTAAATTGATACATAATAGATACAAATATATCAATTTGAATGTTTCTATTTCGATCGAATATTGTATCATTCGAATATTACATTTAAAGAAAGCATTAGAAATACTATTACAAACATATACATTCTAATTTTTCGAATTAGAATATGGCATAATTCGAATATTACATTTAAATAAAGCATTATAGAAATACTATTACAAATATATAAATTTGAATTTTTAGAATTCGAATATTGCATAATTCAAATATTACATTTAAAGAAAGCATTAGAAATACTATTACAAATATATAAATTCTAATTTTTCAACACAAATATTTTCGTAAAATTTGAAACCGAACATTCGAAAATCGAATGTTAGAATGTTATGTAAACATTCAAAATTCGAACGAACGAATGTGTTAAAATTTGTTTCATTTTTCGAATGTTGCGATACATTCGCCCATCCCTACTCATGACACTTGCATTTTCTCGAGCCTACCTGTATATAATCTCATAGAAAACAGCTAAAGTTTAACAAAGTAGTTAAAGACAAACAGGTATATATATATATATATATATATACAAAATAAACAGATAGAGTCCAGCACTTATTGAATTGCTTTAACCTGGCTGTGTGCTCGTTACAATGGGCTATCAGCAAAAACCCAAACAGATACAGTCCATATGTAGAAAGTAACAGCACCACTGCATCAATTTTCTTAAAGGTGAATTATTTCTTTATTGGAGATATCACAACAATAAAACAGCGACGTTTCGGACCTACATGGTCCTTAATCATTCATAGTTAAAACACAGTAAAACACACATTTAAAAAGGGTGGTATGACCAATCAGATTTCAGCTCACATTCTTAATTGAATTAACCCATGCCTATCCAGGCAAGATAATATACATATTACTTTTTCTATTAGTGGCCTCTAGTGGTACCATATTGAATAACACCCTATCAAAATTTATAAAAACAAATACAGATCGTAGTCCCTATTCAGACCATAAGGGTACAATGTATTCAATTTCTTGATCCACCAAACTTCTTTTTGTTTTAGTTTAAGTTCTCTGTTACCCCCTCTTCGGTGTGTGGGGATATGGTCAATTACTTGGAAGCGCAGCTGACTAACAGTGTGTCCCATTTGGGTGAAATGTGCAGATACTGGCAGAGACATATCTTTAGATTTAATTGATGCCTTATGCTGACTAAACCTATCCCTGGCGGCTTGGGTGGTCTCTCCGATATAACAGAGGCCACATGGACATTTGAGTAGATTGATTACATAATTGGTTTGACAAGTGTATAGACCATTGATGGTGTACTGTTTACGTTTGTCATTTTGGGCCAAATATTTACCTCTAATAACTGAATTACATTGTGCACAGTGCAGACAAGGATAACATCCTTTATTGGGAGTAGTCAAATAGTTAATTTCAGATTGTTTAGTTGTCCCCACATCTGCTCTGACTAGATTATCCCTTAGATTTCTCACCCGTCTATAGGATGGCATTGGTGGTAATTTGAAAGACTCAACCTCAGGATTAAATTTAGTTAATAGATGCCAGTGTTTTCTTACTGCTTTAAAAATATGTTGGCTTCGCTGACTATATTCCATAGTGAGCACCAATCTATTTACATCATTTCTGGTTTTAGGTTTGGCTTTACTTTTATCAAGATCCATGATACTTTTATTTATAATCTCCTGAGGATAACCTCTTTCAATAAACTTCTTACCCATAGATTGTAGCCTAGAGGGCAATCTGTCCTGATCACTCACTATCCTTTTAGTGCGTAGTAACTGGCTTCTTGGGATAGAATTGAACACTGTCTCCGGATGGAAACTTTCATACCTCAAAAGAGTGTTTCTGTCTGTAGGTTTAGTAAAGAGATCAGTGTTCAATTTATCATCTTGTATATAAACAGTGGTGTCCAAAAAATTAATCTCATGAGATGAATATGTAAGTGTAAACTTGATGTTTGTCATTGAGGCATTAATTTCATCCACAAACTGTGTCAAAGAAAATAAATTTGTTTACATCAATAAGTCATTCAATTCTTGTTGTAAGCTATGGCTAAGGTATATAGACGATATTTTTGGCATATGGGGGGGCTCATTGGAGTCTTTGACACAGTTTGTGGATGAAATTAATGCCTCAAGATGATAAATTGAACACTGATCTCTTTACTAAACCTACAGACAGAAACACTCTTTTGAGGTATTTCAAATTACCACCAATGCCATCCTATAGACGGGTGAGAAATCTAAGGGATAATCTAGTCAGAGCAGATGTGGGGACAACTAAACAATCTGAAATTAACTATTTGACTACTACCAATAAAGGATGTTATCCTTGTCTGCACTGTGCACAATGTAATTCAGTTATTAGAGGTAAATATTTGGCCCAAAATGACAAACGTAAACAGTACACCATCAATGGTCTATACACTTGTCAAACCAATTATGTAATCTATCTACTCAAATGTCCATGTGGCCTCTGTTATATCGGAGAGACCACCCAAGCCGCCAGGGATAGGTTTAGTCAGCATAAGGCATCAATTAAATCTAAAGATATGTCTCTGCCAGTATCTGCACATTTCACCCAAATGGGACACACTGTTAGTCAGCTGCGCTTCCAAGTAATCGACCATATCCCCACACACAGAAGAGGGGGTAACAGAGAACTTAAACTAAAACAAAAAGAAGTTTGGTGGATCAAGAAATTGAATACATTGTACCCTTATGGTCTGAATAGGGACTACGATCTGTATTTGTTTTTATAAATTTTGATAGGGTGTTATTCAATATGGTACCACTAGAGGCCACTAATAGAAAAAGTAATATGTATATTATCTTGCCTGGATAGGCATGGGTTAATTCAATTAAGAATGTGAGCTGAAATCTGATTGGTCATACCACCCTTTTTAAATGTGTGTTTTACTGTGTTTTAACTATGCATGATTAAGGACCATGTAGGTCCGAAACGTCGCTGTTTTATTGTTGTGATATCTCCAATAAAGAAATAATTCACCTTTAAGAAAATTGATGCAGTGGTGCTGTTACTTTCTACATATGGACTATATATATATATATATATATATATATATATATATATATATATATCTATATATATATTTTATTATTGAGGTTCATTTCAAGGCATACAACATTGTAGAAATAATGCTTATGTCACATACAACATAAGAATAGTGACCGTTTTGCAGGAGATAGATACAACAGAAATGTATAAATGGAAGTCAGTTAGAGAGAAGCATATATGCCAATCCATCTGGAAACCTCCAAAATCATAAAAAGAGGCCACTCTTGGACCTCTGAAATTAAACAGAAATTTAAAGGAAACAGGAGGCATTATCAAGCACATGAGACCACTTTGGATCTCGGATGAGAAACCTCATTGTTATGATAGTAAGAGCTTTTTCATAAAGTAAACCTTCTAAACAGGCTTAAAGGGACATTATACACTCATTTTTTCTTTGCATAAATGTTTTGTAGATAATCTATTTATATAGCCCATAAAGTTTTTTTTTTTAAATTAATGTATAGTTTTGCTTATTTTTAAATAACATTGCTCTGATTTTCAGACTCCTAACCAAGCCCCAAAGTTTTATGTGAATACGCTCGACTACCTACTCCAGCTTGCTCCTGTTTGTGTAAAGGGTCTTTTCATATGCAAAAGAAGGGGGAGGGGGGGAGTGTCTTATTTGCCACTTGCAGTGGGCTTTCCAGCTACCTTTTCAACAGAGCCAAACTGACAGCTTCTAAGTAAGTTTTTAAACAGTTTTATACTGGATTTTTATATCAGTATCTGTGCATATAATTCTTTATAGTAGTGTCTATTACATGCAGTTATATGAAAATGAGTGTATACTGTCCCTTTAAGATGCTACTCTTGGGCCTCTTATCTTAAAAGGGTAAGTATTATGGCAGAAGGTATCCAAGTGTGACAAGACCACTCATGGGTCTCGAATGCTAAACTTCTATTATGAAAAATTATATTATTATAGCAAATTTCTTGGAAATATGAAAAATAGATACAAATACAGGACCTGTGGAGAAAATATTAAACCAAGATAGGTGTTAGCAAAGGAGAAAACTAAAAAGTATCAAATAACCAATACTTTGGATGTTCTTGAGAAGACTACATGAAACATATAGAAGTTCTCTAGTGGAAAGAGCTGTAATCCAAGATATAAGTTTGTATATATATATATATATATATATATATATATATATATATATATATATATATATATATATATATGAAAGTATACCTTACAGCCACAATTATGTAGGGTGCTTATGGAGGGAAGACTATAGATATGATATATCTAATTAAGAGCGTACTAAAAGGGATTGTACCCAGAGAGTATAATATGATATATGGATATACAACCATACAGTAGTTTTATTATTATAGAGCCTTTTGTAAGTTTAATGTGTATTAAAATGGTTTACATCCCCAAAGCAGGAACATGTCTATATACATGTCCTGCCACCCCGGCCGGGGGCAGCAAGACATAAGATAGTAACCTAAAGACGCTGCTCAAGTAACTTAGAGTGAAGTGGGCAAGCTCTCATTTGAAATCTACTTGTGTAGGCATGAATTAGTTTAGTTTTGCCAAACTTAAAGGGATAGTAAAGTCCAAATTAAACTTTCATATTTCAGATAGGGCATGTCATGTTAAACAACTTTCTAATTTATTTCTATCATCAAATTTGCTTTGTTCTCTTGCTATTCTTAGTTGAAGGCTAATACTAGGTAGGCTTATATGCTAATTTCTAAGCCCTTGAAGTCCGCCTATAATTTGAATGCATTTGTGTCAGGGTGCCAGGAATCAGACTGAGACAAGAAGTGCAAAAATAATCACACCTTTATTAATAGCAAAAAATAATAAAAAGTCCACAAGTCAAATAACAAGCCAGGAGTCAAAACCAGAGCTGGTAGTCAGACGAGCTGAGTCAGGAGCCAAAGCGAATAGTCAGATGAGCCGGAATCAGGAACAAGGAAAACAGCAGAGTCAGGAACAAGCCAGGGATCAGGAACCAGGAGGGACGTCAGGCAGCCAGGTAATACACAGGAGCTCTCACAAACAGGTCTGAGACAACGCAAAGGCAAAGCATACTGAACAGAGGCCCTTTAAATAATAAGTGATGACATCACAATTCTGAGACTGCATCCTGTCTCACATGGATGATGCACACCAGTCTGGCCATAAAAGGAAGTGCAGGAAATGAGCAGCATCCCCCACAATGCACCATAGTCAGGAAGAAGGGTGAGTAAAATGGCTGCCAGCAGCACATGGCAAACAAACAGGCAAAAATCCCTGACAGTACCCTCCCCTCAACGACCCCTCCCCCGCGGGAGGACAAAAGGCTTATTGGGGAAATGGGCATGGAAGGCACGGAGGAGGGCGGGAGCATGAACATCAGAGGAGGGAACCCAAGAACGCTCCTCCGGACCATAGCCCCTCCAGTGAACCAAATACTGTACATGGCCCCTGGACATACGAGAGTCAGTAATGCTGCTGACCTCATACTCCTCATGGTTGTCAACAAAGATAGGACAGGGACGAGGCAACACAGTGGTAAACTGATTACAAACCAATGGCTTCAAGAGGGAGACATGAAAAACATTGGAGATGCGCATAGCAGGAGGAAGGTCAAGAGTGTATACCACAGGATTAACCCGTCAGAGTATTCGAAAAGGACCAACATAATGGGGAGCCAATTTATTGGAAGGCACATAAAGGTTCAAGTTGCGGGAGGACAGCCAAACTCTCTCACCAACCTGGTAGGAAGGTGCGGGCAGACGCCTACGATCAGCCTGGAACTTATGGCGCTGCATAGAACGATGAAGGCAATCCACGTGGAACGGAGTTGCCGGAGATGCTCCTCCAAAGCCGGAATACCCTGAGACATGAATGAATCAAGCAACAATGATGGTTGTAACCCATAATGCGCCATGAACGGGGATAACTTGGAGGAAGCATTAATAGCACTATTATGAGCAAACTCTGCCCAAGGTAACAGTTCAGACCAATTATTGTGGTGATCTGAGACATAGCAATGGAGGAACTGTTCCAGAGCTTGATTAGACCATTCCGCAGCCCCATTGGATTGAGGGTGATATGCCGAGGAGAAGGAAAGCTGGATACCCATTTTAGCACAAAAGGAATGCCAAAATCTGTAGACAAACTGGCTACCCCAGTCTAACACTATCTCCTTGGGTAACCCATGTAAACGTAAGACCTCCCGGGCAAAAATTTAAGCAAGCTCCTGAGCGGTAGGCAGCTTCATCAAGGGAATACAATGTGACATTTTAGAAAAACGGTCAACCACCAAAAGGATAACAGTATTGCCATTGGAAACAGGGAGCTCGACAATTAAATCCATGGAAAGATGTGTCCAAGGACGCTCACCATTAGCAATAGGTTGAAGAAGACCCACAGGAAGACGTCGAGGAGTCTTATTCTGTGCACAAACTGAGCAGGAGGCAACATACGCAGCAACATCAGAACGAAGACCTGGCCACCAGAATTGTCAAGTGACAGACCAAATCATTTGGTTCTTGCCTGGGTGACCTGCGGCTTTAGGATAGTGGTAAGTGTGCAAAAGTTTAGTTTGAAGATTCTAAGGAACAAAACACTTACCACTAGGTTTCTCATGAGGTGCATTGGTTTGTGCAGCCAGGATCTCCTCCCCCAAGGGAGAAGTCAAATTAGTACATATGGTAGCCAAAATATGGTCAGGAGGTATAACAGGAGTAGGTACAGACTCCTCCTTGGACAAAGGCGAAAATTGTCGAGAGAGGGCATCAGCCCTAACATTCTTACTACCAGGCAGGTAGGAGACCACATAATTAAACTGAGACAAAAATTTAGCCCATCTGGCCTGTCAGGGCGACAAACGTTTTGCTTCAGATAGATAAGTTAAATTCTTGTGGTCAGTAAGAATGAGCACTGGCATGCTAGTACCCTCGAGAAGATGCCTCCATTAACTGTTGGAATAAACATTAACTGTTGAAATAAACAAACTAGACACCAAGAGTCATAAACTTTAAACTTGGGGTAAACATCTTAGAAAGTTTTGACATAAGTTCGGCAACAACCAAACTGTATATTACCTTCAGTCAACAGTCCCCAAAGTCTGCTGAGTATGAAAGTTCAGACTATTAGGTCATCATCAGGAAAAAATGATTATAGCCAGAGTCAGTATATAATCTAAGAATTGTAACTATAAAGGACAATGCCATCATAATGGTATTATATTAGTGGTCTCACTAGCCTATCCCACTACCAATCTACATATAAAGCGGATCAAACTGCTCAATTTTAGGTGATAAGAGCATATGGTGATTTTTTTGTATGAGAATAATGTCCCTCTGCGTTGAGTGAAATGTGCTGAGGAAGCTGTGGTGCCAGAGCAGTAGAAGGCTAGGGCTCTGCACAATAATTCTGAGCCTGTGGAATTGTGCCAAAGAATTTAGGGGATCTGAAAGGGTGATGACAGGAGTCTCTTCCAGCAGAGACCCTGTATAATCATGGCTATTTTTATGTTGATTGTCCCCATCCACTCGTAGCTGGAGCACAATGAGAGAGTCCCAAGAGGGCAGTGAGCAGAAAGGTAGGTTGAGGGGCCAGCGGTGTGTATCCCCTGCTATGTTCCACTGTACAGCTTCTACTTCAATGGCCTCCGTAAGCAAAAATAAGAACTGTCTTATATGGGTCCACAGGAGGATTTGCAAGGTCTATTGTCACTTTGTTGTAGCTAGACGGAGGTTCCAAGATCACGTTCTTCATAGGTTGAGCTTTGTTGTAAGCTTCCAAGTCAGCTTCCTAGTTTAATGCGAAGCGTAGCGGTTGCTCCTATCGTGGGCATCTCTATGGTGCATGTCTGATTGTGAAGCACAGGAGGTAGCCATTAAGCTCTCGGTAAATGTGGCATGATGCGAAATCAGCATCTTGTTAATCTCCAATAAGATATGGTTTGCCATCTCCACAGGAAACTGTAGCAAGCGCTGAAGTTAAAGTATAGTATAAGACACACTATTGTTAGTAATACAATATATTTAATAATTATTCTTTAAACAAACCTCCAATAAAATGCAATTAAAATTTATAGACACATTGAATTATATTTATAGAAAACTAGATATGAATCAAACTATACAATGTTTAAACTGTTACAATATTCTTTACAAAGCAAACCAAATTGTAACGTATAATTAACCTTATTCACAAATGAATTGCATTAAAATACCACAATAAGATACCAAGATATGAGCCACTAACATTCAGACCAGTACAATCAAGCTACTTAGCCACAATTTATCCCATATAACTCCAATTTAAAACATCAGAAATTGTATATATTATTTGTGCAAACAACCAACTCCTATGCCAATTTATCTGAGCTGAAATAAATTCTTAATTATCTACAATTTAGACAAATTCTAAAATATATTTATATATTTGCAAAGATAAATTACTTAGCATTTATGACTAGTTTTAAACTACGCAGGATTATGAATGCGGCTAAAATACAAAGTACCCTTTTAAATCTACTAACTGCAATTAGATTGTAGCAATAATGAATGTATTTGCTTTAAAATATTTAAAATATAGAATAGTCATACATCACCCATGAATCAAATTAAATGTGTTTTTCCAAATAGATTCAGGTCACCTCATATGAAGAAAAGTTATTGCATAGATCAAGAAGTTAGTCTCAGCTTTTTGCTTAAAGTGATTGTGTCCCAAGTATGGCAGCCAGTTATTCAATCACAAGTTTCAGCAGACATAAAAGACATCCCTTCTCTCTCCTTGCATTGAGGTTATAATATGTGATATAATCCTCCCCCTCCATATTCTAATCATTGGTGATCTTAATTCGATAGGCCCTTAACAGAGATGTCTTTTTGGATTGGCCCCCGGAGCTTGTCCCTCTCACTGGTCATCTGGGAGATGCCTCCTGTATGTGTTCTAATAGACAATTAATTTGGCTGTCATACCAGTTCCAATCACCTAGGGGGCAACAGACAACCAGCAAATACAGGCTCACCATCAATCACTGCTACAATCCAAATATCTCCCTATAAAGTGATTATTTAACATACTATAACTTTTTGCATTAATCACTTACAATTTTAATTATAGATGGGATAATATAATGTCATTTTTCTGATTACTCCAATACTAAATACAAGCATGTTTCTAGCGATCATACCAATAAGCAATTAGACTGTCAATCATTTCCCCAGAATCATCTTAATATGGCATACATACCTTGAGATCAGCAAACATATAATTTTCATATAATTATATCTACATTGGATTACTATCCCATACAGATTAATATTTCATATCTGTATATCACTCTTTGAGAGTATAAAACACATACGGCTAGATTTAGAGTTGGGCGGTAGCCGTCAAAACCAGCGTTAGAGGCTCCTAACGCTGGTTTTGGGCTACCGCCGGTATTTAGAGTCAGTCATTAAAGGGTCTAACGCTCACTTTCCAGCCTCGACTTTTCCATACCGCAGATCCCCTTACGTCAATTGCGTATCCTATCTTTTCAATGGGATCTTTCTAACGCCGGTATTTAGAGTCGTGGCTGAAGTGAGCGTTAGAAATCTAACGACAAAACTCCAGCCGCAGAAAAAAACAGTAGTTAAGAGCTTTCTGGGCTAACGCCGGTTTATAAAGCTCTTAACTACTGTGCTCTAAAGTACACTAACACCCATAAACTACCTATGTACCCCTAAACCGAGGTCCCCCCACATCGCCGCCACTCTATTCAAAATTTTTAACCCCTAATCTGCCGACCGCACACCGCTGCCACCTACATTATCCCTATGAACCCCTAATCTGCTGCCCCTAACACCGCCGACCCCTATATTATATTTATTAACCCCTAATATGCCGCCCCCAACGTCGCCGCTACCTACCTTCACTTATTAACCCCTAATCTGCCGACCGGACCGTGCCGCTATTATAATAAAGTTATTAACCCCTAATCCGCCTCACTCCCGCCTCAATAACCCTATAAGAAATAGTATTAACCCCTAATCTGCCCTCCCTAACATTGCTGACACCTAACTTCAAGTATTAACCCCTAATCTGCCGATCGGAGCTCACCGCTACTCTAATAAATTTTTTAACCCCAAAGCTAATTCTAACCCTAACCCTAACACCCCCCTAAGTTAAATATAATTTTATTCTAGCGAAATAAATTAACTCTTATTAAATAACTTATTCCTATTTAAAGCTAAATACTTACCTGTAAAATAAACCCTAATATAGCTACAATATAACAAATAATTATATTGTAGCTATTTTAGGATTAATATTTATTTTACAGGCAACTTTGTATTTATTTTAACCAGGTACAATAGCTATTAAATAGTTAATAACTATTTAATAGTTACCTAGTTAAAATAATTACAAAATTACCTGTAAAATAAATCCTAACCTAAGTTACAATTAAACCTAACACTACACTATCAATAAATTAATTAAATACAATACCTACAAATAAATACAATTAAATAAACTAAAGTACAAAAAAAAGTACAAACATTAGAAAAAAATTACAACAATTTTAAACTAATTACACCTACTCTAAGCCCCCTAATAAAATAACAAAGACCCCCAAAATAAAAAAATGCCCTACCCTATTCTAAATTACAAAAGTTCAAAGCTCTTTTACCTTACCAGCCCTTAAAAGGGCCCTTTGCGGGGCATGCCCCAAAGAATTCAGCTCTTTTGCCTGTAAAAAAAAAACATACAATACCCCCCCCACACATTACAACCCACCACCCACATACCCCTAATCTAACCCAAACCCCCCCTTAAATAAACCTAACACTAAGCCCCTGAAGATCTCACTACCTTGTCTTCACCATGCCAGGTTCACCGATCAGTCCAGAAGAGGGTCCGAAGTCTGGATCCAAGCCCAAGCGGGGGGCTGAAGAGTGACGTCCATCCTCGGGCTGAAGTCTGGATCCAAGCAGGGGCTGAAGAAATCCATCATCGGGCTGAAGTCTTGATCCAAGCGGGCGCTGAAGAAGTCCATCATCGGGATGAAGTCATCTATGAAGCAGCATCTTCAATCTTCTTTCTTCCGGAGCCATCATCTTCCAGCCGATGCGGAACATCCTCTTCTACCGACGCCTACTCGCCAAATGACGGTTCCTTTAAATGACATCATCCAAGATGGCGTCCGTCGAATTCCGATAGGCTGATAGGATTCTATCAGCCAATCGGAATTAAGGTAGGAAAATTCTGATTGGCTGATGGAATCAGCCAATCAGAATCAAGTTCAATCCGATTGGCTGATCCGATCAGCCAATCAGATTGAGCTTGCATTCTATTGGCTGATCGGAACAGCCAATAGAATACGAGCTCAATCTGATTGGCTGATTGCTTGGATCAAGACTTCAGCCCGATGATGGATTTCTTCAGCCGCCGCTTGGATCCAGACTTCAGCCCGAGGATGGACGTCACTCTTCAGCCCCCCGCTTGGGCTTGGATCAAGACTTCGGACCCTCTTCTGGACCGATCGGTGAACCTGGCATGGTGAAGACAAGGTAGGGAGATCTTCAGGGGCTTAGTGTTAGGTTTATTTAAGGGGGGGTTGGGTTAGATTAGGGGTATGTGGGTGGTGGGTTGTAATGTGGGGGGGTATTGTATGTTGTTTTTTTACAGGCAAAAGAGCTGAATTCTTTGGGGCGTGCCCCGCAAAGGGCCCTTTTAAGGGCTGGTAAGGTAAAAGAGCTTTGAACTTTTGTAATTTAGAATAGGGTAGGGCATTTTTTTATTTTGGGGGTCTTTGTTATTCTATTAGGGGGCTTAGAGTAGGTGTAATTAGTTTAAAATTGTTGTAATTTTTTTCTAATGTTTGTAAATATTTTTTTATTTTTTGTAACTTAGTTCTTTTTTATTTTTTGTACTTTAGTTAGTTTATTTAATTGTATTTATTTGTAGGAATTGTATTTAATTTATTTATTGATAGTGTAGTGTTAGGTTTAATTGTAGATAATTGTAGATATTTTATTTAATTAATTTATTGATAGTGTAGTGTTAGGTTTAATTGTAACTTAGGTTAGGATTTATTTTACAGGTAATTTTGTTATTATTTTAAATAGGTAACTATTAAATAGTTATTAACTATTTAATAGCTATTGTACCTGGTTAAAATAATTACAAAGTTGCCTGTAAAATAAATATTAATCCTAAAATAGCTACAATATAATTATAATTTATATTGTAGCTATATTAGGGTTTATTTTACAGCTAAGTATTTAGCTTTAAATAGGAATAAGTTATTTAATAAGAGTTAATTTATTTCATTAGAATAAAATTATATTTAACTTAGGGGGGTGTTAGGGTTAGGGTTAGAATTAGCTTTAGGGGTTAAAAAATTTATTAGAGTAGCGGTGAGTTCCGATCGGCAGAATAGGGGTTAATACTTGAAGTTAGGTGTCGGCAATTTTAGGGAGGGCAGATTAGGGGTTAATACTATTTCTTATAGGGTTATTGAGGTGGGAGTGAGGCGGATTAGGGGTTAATACATTTATTATAGTAGCGCTCAGGTCTTCACCATGCCAGGTTCACCGATCGGTCCAGAAGAGGGTCCGAAGTCTGGATCCAAGCCCAAGCGGGGGGCTTAAGAGTGACGTCCATCCTCGGGCTGAAGTCTGGATCCAAGCAGGGGCTGAAGAAATCCATCATCGGGCTGAAGTCTTGATCCAAGCGGGCGCTGAAGAAGTCCATCATCGGGATGAAGTCATCTATGAAGCAGCATCTTCAATCTTCTTTCTTCCGGAGCCATCATCTTCCAGCCGAAGCGGAACATCCTCTTCTACCGACGCCTACTCGCCGAATGACGGTTCCTTTAAATGACGTCATCCAAGATGGCGTCCGTCGAATTCCGATTGGCTGATAGGATTCTATCAGCCAATCGGAATTTAGGTAGGAAAATTCTGATTGGCTGATGGAATCAGACAATCAGAATCAAGTTCAATCCGATTGGCTGATCCCATCAGCCAATCAGATTGAGCTTGCATTCTATTGGCTGATCGGAACAGCCAATAGAATGCGAGCTCAATCTGATTGGCTGATCGCTTGGATCAAGACTTCAGCCCGATGATGGATTTCTTCAGCCGCCGCTTGGATCCAGACTTCAGCCCGAGGATGGACGTCACTCTTCAGCCCCCCGCTTGGGCTTGGATCAAGACTTCGGACCCTCTTCTGGACCGATCGGTGAACCTGGCATGGTGAAGACAAGGTAGGTAGATCTTCAGGGGCTTAGTGTTTATTTAAGGGGGGTTTGGGTTAGATTAGGGGTATGTGGGTGGTGGGTTGTAATGTGGGGGGGTATTGTATGTTGTTTTTTTACAGGCAAAAGAGCTGAATTCTTTGGGGCATGCCCCGCAAAGGGCCCTTTTAAGGGCTGGTAAGGTAAAAGAGCTTTGAACTTTTGTAATTTAGAATAGGGTAGGGCATTTTTTTATTTTGGGGGTCTTTGTTATTCTATTAGGGGGCTTAGAGTAGGTGTAATTAGTTTAAAATTGTTGTAATTTTTTTCTAATGTTTGTAAATATTTTTTTATTTTTTGTAACTTAGTTCTTTTTTATTTTTTGTACTTTAGTTAGTTTATTTAATTGTATTTATTTGTAGGAATTGTATTTAATTTATTTATTGATAGTGTAGTGTTAGGTTTAATTGTAGATAATTGAAGATATTTTATTTAATTAATTTATTGATAGTGTAGTGTTAGGTTTAATTGTAACTTAGGTTAGGATTTATTTTACAGGTAATTTTGTTATTATTTTAACTAGGTAACTATTAAATAGTTATGAACTATTTAATAGATATTGTACCTGGTTAAAATAATTACAAAGTTGCCTGTAATAAAATTATTATTACCTAAAATAGCTACAATATAATTATAATTTATATTGTAGCTATATTAGGGTTTATTTTACAGCTAAGTATTTAGCTTTAAATAGGAATAAGTTATTTAATAAGAGTTAATTTATTTCGTTAGAATAAAATTATATTTAACTTAGGGGGGTGTTAGGGTTAGGGTTAGAATTAGCTTTAGGGGTTAAAAAATTTATTAGAGTAGCGGTGAGCTCCGATCGGCAGAATAGGGGTTAATACTTGAAGTTAGGTGTCGGCAATGTTAGGGAGGGCAGATTACGGGTTAATACTATTTCTTATAGGGTTATTGAGGCGGGAGTGAGGCGGATTAGGGGTTAATACATTTATTATAGTAGCGCTCAGGTCCGGTCGGCAGAATAGGGGTAAATAAGTGTAGTTAGGTGGAGGCGACGTTGGGGGTGGCAGATTAGGGGTTAATAAATATAATATAGGGGTCGGCGATGTTAGAGCAGCAGATTAGGGGTACATAGGGATAATGTAGGTGGCGGGGGTGTACGGAGCGGCAGATTAGGGGTTAAAAATAATATGCAGGGGTCAGCGATAGTGGGGGCGGCAGATTAGGGGTTAATAAGTGTAAGGTTAGGGGTGTTTAGACTCGAGGTACATGTTACAGTGTTAGGTGCAGACGTAGGAAATGTTTCCCCATAGGAAACAATGGGGCTGCGTTAGGAGCTGAACGCGGCTTTTTTGCAGGTGTTAGGTTTTTTTCAGCTCAAACAGCCCCATTGTTTTCTATGGGGGAATCGTGCACGAGCACGTTTTTGAAGCTGGCCGCGTCCGTAAGCACCGCTGGTATCGAGAGTTGCAGTGGCGTTAAATTATGCTCTACGCTCCCTTTTTGGAACCTAACGCACTGAAAACCCAGCCATTCTGTGAACCCTTAATACCAGCGGTATTTAAAAGGTGCGGGGGGAAAAAAGCACGCGCAGCTAACGCACCCATTTGGCCGCAAAACTCTAAATCTAGGCGTGTGGATATTATTTAAAATATCAATTATATGTGTACTTATTAGATACCTGAAAAATATAAAGGAATAGGTTACTAAAATTGGACATTTTAAATTGACTGTTTTGCTATTTATTAACTCAGCATATGTATTCCAATTTGTCCTTTAGATGTCTGGAAGACAGAAAAAAAATATATAAATATGTTACATATTTTAAAGTGGGATTATTACAATTGTTATTTAATCCTTTACAATCTGAATTGCATTTCCCCAGATCCATATATAGACATTTAATACAGTCTAAGGCATATATTTAATGTTTGATATTTAAACATAAGTTGTGATTCAAAAATGAATTTACAAGTTATAATGCAAAACATGTGTCTCTGCTTAGCTAGCACAGATGTGGATTCGAGGTCTAGGGGTAATTAATGGGTCTGTGCTAATTAACTATATTCCTGGGCCTTAGAGAGGTTCAAAGGGATTTCCATAGACATCATGCCTGTTATGCTTCTTGTGTCTGATCTAAGATTTGCAATACACAACTATATAGATGACCATCTTTTTGAAGTAATTTGCCTTTCTTTGAAATGACTGTCTGAACCAACTAGGCCAAATGTCTTCCCTTTGTTCTCACCTGGATGCATTCTAATTTTGCATATTGAGGGGGGGGAGGATTGAATTGTGGTCAGCCAGGCATCTAATGTCTTACAAATAATTAATCATTTGGTGTAGACAGCCATGTATATAATAAATAATATATTTGTATATATATATATATATATATATATTATTTAATAACATTCAGATACCCTGACACTATGTGCCACATAACGACAGGGCCCAAGAGTGGCCTGCCGGGGTGTGTGATTACTGCCTTGTTTGTTAAACCAGCTCCAAGCACTAATGCCAGCAGCAATTCTGTTAATAAAGAACTTATTTTGTGCGACATCGATGAGAGAGTTCAATTCTGTTAATTGCTCCTTTGGATGGTTCTGTCACAAAGTGATATTCAAGGGTTATTGTTGAAAAGCTGGAGCAGCATGCAGGGATGGGTCCTATCATGGGCGCTGCCAGGAAGTTCCCCCCAAACAGGTATATTTGATATCAATATATTTGATTTTATTTAATATTATAAGTAAACTGGAAAGTTTTTATTTTTAATTGTACGCTCTATGTGAATCATGAAAGTTTCATTTTGACTTGTCTGTTTAAAGGGACACTAAACACCTTGTAAATACAAGACATTTATATTGTGTTGCTATAGAATAACATATCTCTTATATTTCTGAAACAAAAAATAACTGCAGTAAAAATTATATTTTTTCCCTTATTTGGAGGAGCCAATCTGGGCTTTTGTCAACAGACAACAAGGCTGTGAAATTAAAAAAAACTAAGTTTAAACTATAAATTAAACTAACATAACTATTATACTAAAATTAAAATAACTATCAATTAAATAAATTAAATTATTCTTTAAAAAAAACTAACACTACTAAAAAAATGAAATCTACAGTTATAAAAAATAAAAAATACTAAATTACAAAAAATAAAAAATACTAAATTACAAAAAATAAAAAAATACTAAATTACAAAAAATAACAAACAAAATTATCCAAAATAAAAACAATTACACCTAATCCAATAGCCCTTTTAAAATAAAAAAGCCCCCCCAAAATAAAAAACCCCTAGCCTACAATAAACTACCAATAGCCCTTAAAAGGGTCTTTTGTAGGGCATTGCCCTAAAGAAATCAGCTCTTTTCCCTGTAAAAAAAAATACAAAGACCCCCCCACAGTAAAACCCACCACCCAACCAACCCCCCAAACTAAAAAACAAACTCTAAAAAAACCTAAGCTACCCATTTTCCTGAAAAGAGCATTTGTATAGGCATTCTGCTCTTTTTCTTGACCTTAAAAGGGCATTCAGCTCTTTTAAGACAAGCCCAAACCCTAATCTAAAAAAAAAAAAAAATTAAAAAAAAAAGAACACTAACTCCTCTATCTTCATCTCTACCTTCATCCATCGAGGGACCAGCCTCTTCTTCATCCCTGTGGAGGCAGGGTGCTCCTCTTCATATGATCGTCCGCCACACACTGAGGATTCAAATTTAAATCAGCCAATAGGAATTAGAGCTGCTAAAATCCTATTGGCTGTTCAAATCAGCCAATAGGATTTAAGCAGCTCTCATTCCTATTGACAGTATAAAAGGGGTATCTTGCATTTGAATCCTCCGTGTGCGGCATGCAATTGCATGAAGAGGACCTCCACGTCGGATCGATGGACCTCCGTCTGGACCTACGCCTTGGACCTTCGCCTGGACCTCCGACTCCTGGACCGCTCCGCCTCCGCAGGGATGAAGAAGATGCCGGTCCCTTGATGGATGAAGATGAAGCTGCCTGGATAAGGATGGAGCCGCCTGGATGAAGATGTAGCTGCTGGGATGAAGATCGTTCAAGCCGGACTTCAGCAACTGTGAGTACCTAAAGAGGGGTTAGTGTTAGGTTTTTTTAAGTTTTTTTGGGGTGTTTTTTTTTTAGATTAGGGTTTGGGCTTGTCTTAAAAGAGCTGAATGCCCTTTTAAGGGCAAGAAAAAGAGCTGAATGCCCTTTTAAGGGCAATGCCTATACAAATGCCCTTTTTAGGGCAATGGGTAGATTAGGTTTTTTTAGTTAGGTACTTTTATTTTGTGGGTTGGGGGGTTTGTAATGTTAGGGGTTGTTTGTTGTAGCAAAAGAGCTGATTTCTTTAGGGCAATGCCCTACAAAAGGCCCTTTTAAGGGCTATTGGTAGTTTATTATAGATTAGGGTTCTTTTATTTTGGGGTGTTTTTTTTTTAAACTGGGTATTAGAATAGGAATAATTTTTATTATTTTGTATAACTCGCTTGTTATTTTGTGTATTTTTTTTTTCTTTTTGTTTTTTTTTTTTTAGAATAGCAATTTTTTATTTTTAATGGGCAGCCAAAAAACGGAATGCCCTTTTAAGGGCAATGACCATACAAATGCCCTTTTCAGAGCAATGAGTAGATTAGATTTAATTTTTTTTATTTTGTGGGTTTGGGGGATGGGGGTTTGTATACTGTTAGGGGGTGTTTGTTTTTCTTTTTTAGAAGCTGATTTCTTTAGGGCAATGGCCTACAAAATGGCCTTTTTAAGGGCCCTTGGTAGTTTATTATAGATTAGGTTCTTTTATTTTTGGGTGGGTTTTTTTTTTATACAGGGTATTAGAATAGGAATAATTTTTATTGTATTGGATAATTCCGTTTGTTATTTTTTGTAATGATAGTTTTTTATTTTTTTGTAATTTTAGTGTTTTTTATTTTTTGTAATGTTAGTTGTTTTTTTGTAATGTTAGGTTTTAGTATAAGGCAGTTTAGGTTTTACTTTTATTTCACAGGTAAGTTTGAATTTATTTTAAGTAGGTAGTAAGTAAATAGTTAATAACTATTTACTAACTAGTCTACCTAGTTAAAATAAATACAAATTTACCTGTGAAATAAAAACCTAAGCAAGCTACAATATAACTATCAGTTATATTGTAGCTATCTTAGGTTTCATTTTTATTTCACAGGTAAGTTTGTATTTAGTTTTAAATAGGTATTATTTAGTTAATAATTGTAACTTTAATTTAGGTCTATTTTAATTATGTTAAAGTTAAGGGGTGTTAGGTTTAGGGTTACTGTTAGGTTTAGGTTTAGGGGTTAATATAGATTAATTTAGGTTGTTGTAATGTGGGGGCTGGCGGTTTAGGCGTTAATAGGTTTATTTAGTGGCAGTGATGTGGGAGGCCAGAGGTTTAGGGGTTAATAACTTTATTTAGTGGCGGCAATGACGGCAAGCGGTGGAATAGGGGTTAATACATTTATTTAGGTGGCAACGATATCGGGAGCGGCAGATTAGGGGTTAATAAGTATAACATTATGTAGGTGTCTGAGATGTCGGGGGCAGCAGATTAAGGGTGTTTAGACTAGGGGTTTATTTTGGGGTGTTAGGTTTAAACAACTTTTTTTTCCCCATAGACATCAATGGGGCTGTGTTACGGATCTTTTTATTCCGCGATCGCAGGTTTTCTTCTAACACTCTCTCCCCATTGATGTCTATGGGGAAAGCTAGCATGAGCACATCAAAGCAGCGCTTGTATTTTGTGCAGTATAAAGATTAACGCAACCATATCGTATGTACAAGGCAGCTTTTCAAAAATGGCAGCGCTATGGAGGGTGAAATAACGCAACTTTTGTTGCGTTCATTTCGCACCCTCTATAGCGCAAAACTTGTAATCTTGTTGAATGTGCACTAAACAATGCATAAATACAATCAAATAAAGTGTATACACTATATGATAAAAAATATTCATATAAATATAAATTATAAATGTATATGAAGGTTAAAACGTATATGGTACATGGCCAGGTTTTAAACGGAAAAGGCTATAATGGATATATATATATATATATATATATATATACACACACAGTGCCCTTCACTGATATTGGCACTCTTGGTAAATATGAGCAAAAAAGTCTGTGAAAATTGTTTTTATTGTTTAACCTTTTGATTTTTTGTTAAAAAAATACACAAAAATACTTTGCAATCATGGACAGGGCCACCATCAGGGTGTGAATAGGGTTACTCTGTGCTTGCACCACAAGGCAAGCACAACTATTATTTAAAAATATATATATATTTTTACATTTTGGCAGCCACCAGAGGGCGATACAGCAAAGTGCTTTTGAGCATGGGAAATGTCATTACAAGGAGTAAAGCATTAGCATTTGAGAGGATTTCTGAGTGTGCACTAAATTACTATGCACAGTGTGAGACAGACTTGGCACTTCAGTTTGTACAGTGTGTGCCAGAGTCAGACGGCAGATCACTTTCATTTGCAGAGTAGGTAGGACTTACTTAGCAAATGTTTTTTATTTCAGATTGTAACTTTAGTGGGATAGTTGTGCAGCAGTGTATTTATGATTATTTGACAATGCTGTGGAAATTCTATATTTAAAACCATGCAGAAATGCTTCCTCCTCAATACACAAATGGTAGGTGCCCTTTTGGCAGATATGATTTATTTTCATTTATATATATATATATATATATATATATATATATATATATATATATATATATATATACAGGGAGTGCAGAATTATTAGGCAAGTTGTATTTTTGAGGATTAATTTTATTATTGAACAACAACCATGTTCTCAATAAACCCAAAAAACTCATTAATATCAAAGCTGAATAGTTTTGGAAGTAGTTTTTAGTTTGTTTTTAGTTATAGCTATTTTAGGGGGATATTTGTGTGTGCAGGTGACTATTACTGTGCATAATTATTAGGCAACTTAACAAAAAACAAATATATACCCATTTCAATTATTTATTTTTACCAGTGAAACCAATATAACATCTCAACATTCACAAATATACATGTCTGACATTCAAAAACAAAACAAAAACAAATCAGTGACCAATATAGCCACCTTTCTTTGCAAGGACACTCAAAAGCCTGCCATCCATGGATTCTGTCAGTGTTTTGATCTGTTCACCATCAACATTGTGTGCAGCAGCAACCACAGCCTCCCAGACACTGTTCAGAGAGGTGTACTGTTTTCCCTCCTTGTAAATCTCACATTTGATGATGGACCACAGGTTCTCAATGGGGTTCAGATCAGGTGAACAAGGAGGCCATGTCATTAGATTTTCTTCTTTTATACCCTTTCTTGCCAGCCACGCTGTGGAGTACTTGGACGCGTGTGATGGAGCATTGTCCTGCATGAAAATCATGTTTTTCTTGAAGAATGCAGACTTCTTCCTGTACCACTGCTTGAAGAAGGTGTCTTCCAGAAACTGGCAGTAGGACTGGGAGTTGAGCTTGACTCCATCCTCAACCCGAAAAGGCCCCACAAGCTCATCTTTGATGATACCAGCCCAAACCAGTACTCCACCTCCACCTTGCTGGCGTCTGAGTCAGACTGGAGCTCTCTGCCCTTTACCAATCCAGCCACGGGCCCATCCATCTGGCCCATCAAGACTCACTCTCATTTCATCAGTCCATAAAACCTTAGAAAAATCAGTCTTGAGATATTTCTTGGCCCAGTCTTGACGTTTCAGCTTGTGTGTCTTGTTCAGTGGTGGTCGTCTTTCAGCCTTTCTTACCTTGGCCATGTCTCTGAGTATTGCACACCTTGTGCTTTTGGACACTCCAGTGATGTTGCAGCTCTGAAATATGGCCAAACTGGTGGCAAGTGGCATCTTGGCAGCTGCACGCTTGACTTTTCTCAGTTCATGGGCAGTTATTTTGCGCCTTGGTTTTTCCACACGCTTCTTGCGACCCTGTTGACTATTTTGAATGAAACGCTTGATTGTTCGATGATCACGCTTCAGAAGCTTTGCAATTTTAAGAGTGCTGCATCCCTCTGCAAGATATCTCACTATTTTTTACTTTTCTGAGCCTGTCAAGTCCTTCTTTTGACCCATTTTGCCAAAGGAAAGGAAGTTGCCTAATAATTATGCACACCTGATATAGGGTGTTGATGTCATTAGACCACACCCCTTCTCATTACAGAGATGTACATCACCTAATATGCTTAATTGGTAGTAGGCTTTCGAGCCTATACAGCTTGGAGTAAGACAACATGCATAAAGAGGATGATGTGGTCAAAATACTCATTTGCCTAATAATTCTGCACTCCCTGTATATATATGTATATGTATATATATATATATATATATATATATATATATATATATTTATATTAATTACATTCCAATTTACTGCCCCTTTATGCAAGGACTTTTCAGATGCCAGGAGGCATTTTATCTAAGATTTTTACATCTGCATAACATGTTTATACTCTCAGGCTAAGATTGCTCAGTGTTTGAATTGAGACAGGTTAACTTAACACTGTTCAGTTTACACTACAGCTGACTTAATTTTGAAATACATACAAACAAGCCTAAATCCTTCATTTGACTAGGTTTAATGGTATGAGACATAGTGCCAAAGCTTATGGTTCCACCAAGACCATATAGAGTACAGCATTTTCAAAATCCATAAGTACAGCTGACAAATGGGAACATTTTTACACCAGATTTGAAGTGGTGCTCTGTTTGGGGAAAATGGGGGGGGACCCCAAACATATGTTAACCTTTCAAAAGTACGTTTCTTAATCTACCCATTCTGAAAGATCAATAATGTACAATTTTAAATTCACAAAAGTATTTTTGTTTGCACATTTACAAATACAATTCTTTAAAAAGTGATTTCTTAATTTCTGCAATTTTTTTTTTATCATGCACACTGTTGATTTAGGGGATGGCAATGTGCAGAAATGTTACCTCCTGTGAGTGTTTCTGTGGGTGTCTGTGTTTATGACTTTGTGCTTTTGTTGGTGTATCTATGAGTGTGTGGGGTGTTTTTTGTGTGAATCTCTCTGTGAGGGTTTGTGTGTCTGTCTTTGTGCATATTCTGTGGATGTCTCTGTGAGCGTGTGTGTATGTTTGTCTTTGTGTGTTTTCTGTGAGTTTCTCTGTGTGTCTTTGTATGTATGTGTGTGTTTGTTTTCTGCGGGTCTGTGAGTGTGTATGTCTTTGTGTGTTTTCTGAGGCTGTCTCTGTGGTTGTATCCTTGGGTGTATGTGCAAGTTTGTGTTCGAATTTGTGTGTGTGTGTCCATTGTATGTTCCTTTTTAGGACATTTTGACCTCACTACTAATTATTCACATCTTTCTACAGACTATTAGACTAATGAGACCTTCTGGAAGTCACCAATCCACCACTTAACCTTTAAATTATTGTTTAGGCTGTTCAGGACCCTTCCTTTCAGCCACTGCATGCTGTTGTCATCATATAGTTGGCATCTTCCTTGACAAAAAGATAATCATAAATCCATATTTTGTCTTGTAACTCTCCTTTTTTTGACAAAACTGTAGTCTACCTCATTACTTGTCAGGTCAATGTAAACAAGTGTTGAGTGTCTGTGTCTGTGTCTGAGATTGTGTGTTTCTTTGTGTGTCTGCTAGAGTGTCTATGTGTGAATCCTTATGTGTGTCTGTGTGTTTCTGTGTTTGTATGTTACTACCTTTACAACATTTCCAAGTTTGACTACACTTAAGTGCATATACATTTTAGTCACGTGGTCAAAAATTACACGTCAAAGGGGGGAGGGCCTGATTAAGGGGCCCCAAAATTTCTAGTGGCGGCCCTGTTCATGGATGTTGGAATATATATATATGAGTGTGTGTGTATGTATATTTCTGTCTATTTATAAAACAATATGGGTCTGATTCCAATTTTTTCTATTTTGTTTATCAGCTGTTTTACAACTCCTGATAAGCGTTGTTCCAGTTTGGAGCAATCACAATACAAACAATAACACCATTCCATATTGGGAAAAGATTGTGTTGGAGCAGAGAGGAAAATCTACCCATGTGATGCATGGACACAAGAGATGTGCAATTTGTTTTCGGTTGAATGCACATTTGTCACAAAAATCCGAATGAATGCACCAAGGAAAATAAATAAATTTTAAAAATATACATTTGTTTTATTTATTTATTTATTTTAAGCTGTTAATACTTACCATAGCATGCTCTCCATGCTCTCCAGAGCACATTAGGGAAAGTATTATACAAGCACCTGTAGCTTTGAAACATGTTTTATGAAAATTCAGTCTTTGTTTCGTTTTGCACTAAATGAATACCGAGTAGTGCATCCACTGAATATTAAGGGAAACAAATTTCTCTGATTGTTCGGAACTAAAATTTCATCCAAAATGGAATTTTCTTGGCTGGACATCTCTAATCCGTACACCATTGACTACAGCGATCACAATATACCCAATATATCCTTGAATATACACACAATATACAATATACGCTTGAATATACACAATATACCCTTGTACTCCTACTATTCTGCCCTTAATCTCTATAAACAACATTACTTCTCTACTCGTATCGCTACTCTTTTTTCAAACCTAAAATGCCTGTTCTCCACTTTCAATACTTTTCTCCGCCCACCCCCACCTCCTAATATAATGTCTCTGTCAGCTCAAGACAATGCAGCGACTTCAATAGCAAAATCAACTCCATCAGAAACAAAATCAGCTCTCAACATACTTTTATTCTCTGTAATGTCAAAGATACTATGTTGTAGTATACAATAATTTAAATGAATCACAACTGCTGAGAGTATAGGAATTGTAGCAAGGTTTAAACATTGATAATAACATAAATTACTAAAAGAAGTAATGTCAGAATCCAAGTATAAACTTAGCAATTTCTTATAAGGAAAAATAGCATTAGATATTTCTATAGTTGTCTCAAGTAAATGAATACTGGAGGAACAACAGAAAAACCGTGTCTATAACCAGAGAAAAAATAAACAGTGTTAACACAGAAAATAGCTACTATGTCAATGTAGAGCTGACACATAATATATCATAAGTATATGAGTAAATTAGGGTAGGAGATATTGTAGCAGAGATAGCAGCTTGAAATAAGGCAAGCGGTTACTAATAGTACCTGGAGGGTAAACAGTAGTTTTGTAAATCTGTAGAGAAATCTCACAGCTTGTAGCAGAGAAGCGGTTGCAGCGCTGGAGCCGACAGGTTGGCGTGTGACATCACAGCTCCACAATGCAGGCAGAAGAATCAGCTGTTTTGGAGCAAGCTGACAGCAACGGCTGAGCAAAGAGTCAATCCGATATCAGGAAAGGTAGGTCGGTTACAGCAGGAGGAGTTGGTGAATCCGGAAAGGTTGGTATTTAGTTGAATTGCCAAGAGGTAATAAAATACAAGAGCTCCGATTGAATCACACTATGGTTAGTGGAAAACAATAACAAGCAAAGTGGAGAGGGGGGAGGAGGCTTAAATAGCGTAGCAGGTGAATTGATCAGACAATTAAAGGTATAGTCTCAGTAAAAGTAACAGGGTGCTCCCCCAAATGAGCCACTCTGTGGATCAAGGATGTGGACGATCCGGATTCTGCTGATGGAAGCGCGAGATGAGTCTGGGGGAAGAAATATTAACAGCGGGCTCCCAAGAGTCATGTTCTGAGGTGTAGCCTTTCCAACTTATCAGATATTGTAAGTTATCCCGAAACAGTCTAGAGTCGAGTATGGATTTAACCTCATATTCAATATTGGGATCAATGGAAACAGGTGGTGAAGTGGCATCTCGTACAGATTGGTAGGGTTTCAGTAGGGAAACATGAAAGGTAGGGTGTATTTTCAGAGTGCTGGGTAACTGCAAACGAACAGCATTCTCATATATGATTTTGATTATCTGAAAAGTACCAATGAATAATGGTGAAAGTTTCTTGCTAGGAGTATTGAGATGCAGGTTTTTGGTTGACAACCAAACTAGATCTCCAAGGCAGTAATGTGGTGGAGCCATCCTTCTTAGGTAGTAATAAAGTTTCTGTTTGGTTTTTGCTTGTTCAATAGCGGTGCTGACTTTTGAAAAATTGGAAGTGATGGAACTTGATAGATCACCGATATATGGTAGCGAACTGATTTGGGGTAGTAGTTGAAATGTTGGATGGAATCCATAGTTAATGAAGAATGGAGTCTGGTTGGTTGTGGAATGTACTGTGTTGTTGAAGGTAAATTCAGCATAGGGCAGGTGTTGAGACCAAGAGTGTTGGTCGGAATGACAGTAAGACCTTAGAAATTGTTCGATGCTTTGATTAGACCTTTCAGTCTGACCATTAGTCTGAGGGTGATAAGAGGTTGAAAGTCTTTTGTCAATACTGAAAATCTTGCAGAATTCCGTCCAGAGAGAACTAGTAAACTGCGAGCCATGGTCTGTTAAGATTCGTCGAGGGAGACCATGAAGTCTAAAGACGTGTAGTAGGAGCAAATGTATGGTTTCGGCATCAGTAGGTAGCTTGTGGTAGGGTATCAGATGTATCATGTTACTGAACAAGTCAACGACGACAAGGATAGTAGTGTTATTAGAGGAGATTGGGAGATCAACGACATAATCCAAGGCTATGTCTGGCCAAGGTCGTTTTGGAGTGGGTAAAGGCATGATTAACCCATAGGGCCTATGTTTCAATCTTTTAGTGGTGGCGCAGACTGAACAGGTGTTAATGTACTTCGTTATGTCGGTATTCATATCAGGCCACCAATAGGACCTTTTAATAAGCTCCTGGGCCTTATGGATTCCAGTGTGTCCAGCGAATAAGGATTCGTGAGCGGAATGTAATATCAAATCTCTAATAGAAGGGGGTACATATAACTTCTCATCAAAGTAATAAAGGGAATCCTGTTTCACTTGTAGCTGTTGGAGAGGCTTGGTTTGATCTTTATGTTGTTCTTCTCTTAAGTATGGAATGGAATCGATGAGAAACAATAGGTATTTGTTCTCGGGAATTACAGATTCTTTTGGAAGAGAGAGAACCGAAGGAGTAGGCAGGCGCGAGAGAGCGTCTGCCTTCTTGTTCTTAGTAACAGGTCTGTAAGTGATGAGGAAATCAAATCTGGAAAAATACAGATTCCAACAAACATTTCGTGCAGTGAGGGTTTTAGTACATTTTAGGTACTGTAAGTTCCTATGATCGGTATACACTATGGTCGGATATGTGGCTCCCTCAAGGAGTTGTTCAAAGGCAACCTTGATAGCCAGTAACTCTTTATCACCTACAGGGTAGTGCAACTCAGGAGCTGTCAAGCATCTTGAATAAAAAGCTACAGGGTGTAGAGGTTTCTTCATATGTTCTCTTTGTGAAAGAACAGCTCCAATAGCGTAATCGGAGGCATCGACCTCCAATACGTATTGGAGTTGGTTATTTGGGTAGCGTAATATAGGTGCAGAGGTGAATTTTTGTTTTAGGAGATCGAACGCCTTTTGGGAGTCAGCAGTCCAGAGGAACTTAATGTTTGATTTTGTGAGGTTGGTAAGTGGTTTGGCAATTGCTGCGAAATTGTTTATAAATTTTCGGTAAAAATTTGCAAAGCCTAGAAAGCTTTGTACCTGTTTCTTATTACTTGGCTCTGGCCAATGTCGAATGGTAGTGATTTTAGAATCGTCCATCTGTATGCCAATTTCCGAAATCTGATAACCAAGAAAGGTGATATGTTTTGTATGAAATATACATTTTTCGGCTTTAGCATATAAAGAATGAGAGCGTAGGCGTGATAATACCTGTCTGACGTGTTTTGTGTGTTCTTCTAGTGTTTTTGAATAGATCAAAATATCGTCGAGATAAATTACTATATAGGTGCCAAGAATATCTTTAAAGATATCGTTAATAAAGTGCTGGAAGGTTGCCGGGGCGTTGCAGAGACCGAATGGCATGACGGTGTATTCATACAAGCCATAGCGAGTACGAAACGCCGTCAGCTATTCGTCTCCAGCCCTCATACGAACGAGATTATACGCGCATCGAAGGTCAAGTATAGTGAAGACCTTGGCACCTTCCAAACGCTCAATTAGCTCTGGGATAAGGGGCAGAGGATACCGGTTTTTAACAGTAACCTTGTTCAACTGCCGGTAATCCACTATGGGTCTAGAACTGCCATCTTTATTTTTTACGAAAAACATACCGGCAGCAGCGGGGGAAGTAGATGGTCTTATGAAACCCTTCTCTAGATTTTCCTCAATATAAGATTTTAAGTGTTCCAGTTCAGGTTTAGACAGCGGGAACACATGACCGCAGGGTATGACTGCACCTGGGAGTAGCTCAATAGGGCAGTCATATTTACGATGTGGTGGTAGGTTTTGGGATTCCTTTTTACTGAAAACATCTATAAAATCGGCATAAACATCAGGTATCTCTATATCAGTGGAAGGTTGAGGAGGTTGTAAGAGAAGAGTAGGGTAACAAGTGGATAAGCAATAATCAGAATTAAGCTGTACAGTGAGATTGGACCATGATATCAGAGGGTTATGTAGTTTTAACCATTGTAGGCCTAGAATAAGAGGGAAGACAGGTGATGTAATGACATCAAAGGAAATGTACTCCCTATGGTGGTCTTGTGTGGATAGGAGTAGTGGTATTGTTTTGTAAATCACTGGTTCAGAGGACAAAACCTCCCCATCAATTCCCCTTAAAGGTACAGGAGCCTTTTTTTTTATAAGTGGGATTTTATTCTTTGTGGCAAAACACACATCAATGTAAGAGGCTGAAGCACCAGAGTCAATTATCCCTGAAACGTTCACTCGAAGTTAATCCCACTGTAAGAGAAGGCATAAGTTACAGTAGCTTGCAGAATTAGATACAGCGTTTAAGGAATAATAAGGATTTGAGTTCTTACCCTTATTCTGTTTTTGGAGAATGGGACAAGCTTTAACAGTATGTTCTTCTGATGCACAGTACATGCATAAATTCTGGGAGCGCCTTCTTAACTTTTCTTGGTTACTTAAAGGGCCTTTAAGAAAACCAATTTCCATAGGTTCAGTGGTGTTTTTAACATGTGAGTGTGTAGGTAGAGAAGGGTTTTTATGTGTTGACTCATGATAAACTTTCTTGTGTTGTCTCTCTCTAAGCCTTCTTTCAATACTGATACTGAGATTAATTAGTTCCTCCAATGTGTGAGGAATTTCAATGCGAGAGAGCTCATCTTTAATGGATTCTGACAACCCCAATCTAAACTGTTTTTTTAGCGACAAATTATTCCATTGGGTGTCAGTAGCTAGCCTCTTAAAGTCTGCAATATAATCTTCTACATCCCTTCTTTTCTGCTTAAGAGAGCGCATTGCAGTTTCAGAGGTTAGTTGTTTGTAAGGGTCATCATAAAGCTGACCTAGGGCAGAAAAGAAGGAATCTAGAGAGTTAAGTATATCATCATTTGTCTCCAGAAAGGAATTAGCCCAAATTCTGGGTTCTGCTCTTAAATAGGAAATGGTAGTCATCACCTTAAATCTGTCAGTGGGATATGTGTATGGTTTTAGTGCATACAGCAAAAGGCAAGCGTTTTTAAAGTCTCTAAATTGTTTTCTATCCCCTGAGAATAAATCTGGGAGACTAACTTGTGGTTCCTGAAAACGAGTTCTACTATCTACAAAGTCTTTAATATATGTTTTTAGTCCCTGGTTTTCTTGTTTGAGGGTATTGAGGCCTTCAGTTAAAGCATTCACTTTTTGAGAGAGAGTTTGTATATGAGTAGTCATCTCAGCTGGATCCATGTTTAAATGGCTTGTTATTCTGTAATGTCAAAGATACTATGTTGTAGTATACAATAATTTAAATGAATCACAACTGCTGAGAGTATAGGAATTGTAGCAAGGTTTAAACTGGATAATAACATAAATTACTAAAAGAAGTAATGTCAGAATCCAAGTATAAACTTAGCAATTTCTTATAAGGAAAAATAGCATTAGATATTTCTATAGTTGTCTCAAGTAAATGAATACTGGAGGAACAACAGAAAAACCGTGTCTATAACCAGAGAAAAAATAAACAGTGTTAACACAGAAAATAGCTACTATGTCAATGTAGAGCTGACACATAATATATCATAAGTATATGAGTAAATTAGGGTAGGAGATATTGTAGCAGAGATAGCAGCTTGAAATAAGGCAAGCGGTTACTAATAGTACCTGGAGGGTAAACAGTAGTTTTGGAAATCTGTAGAGAAATCTCACAGCTTGTAGCGGAGAAGCGGTTGCAGCGTTGTAGCTGACAGGTTGGCATGTGACGTCACAGCTCCACGATGCAGGCGGAAGAATCAGCTGTTTTGGAGCAAGCTGACAGCAACAGCTGAGCAAAGAGTGAATCCGATATCAGGAAAGGTAGGTTGGTTACAGCAGGAGGAGTTGGTGAATCCGGAAAGGTTGGTATTTAGTTGAATTCCCAAGAGGTAATAAAATACAAGAGCTCCGATTGAATCACACTATGGTTAGTGGAAAACAATAACAAGCAAAGTGGAGAGGGGGGAGGAGGCTTAAATAGCGTAGCAGGTGAGTTGATCAGACAATTAAAGGTATAGTCTCAGCAAAAGTAACAGGGTATTTGTTAGACAATATGTAATCGTGACATTCTCTCAGCCCCTCAAACGCTCACAATCAACCACAACTCACATAGCCATAAACTTAGCTCTTTCTCTCTTGTTACTGAGGAAGAAGTTTCTGCACTTATACTGTGCCCTCACTTCACTACCTGTCCCGTTGACCCTATCCCCTCACAGCTACTCTCCTCCCTCTCTTCTACCCTTACCCCTATACTCACACACATTTTCAACCTCTCCCTCAACACCTGTATATTTCCCTCATCTCTGAAACATGCACTGGTCACACATATCCTCAAAAAACCTTCTCTTGATCCAACCTCCCCATCCAACTACCGCCCTATTTCCCTCCTCCCTCTTGCCTCAAAGCTTCTCAAAAAGCTAGTATATTGACGCATATCCCATTTCCTTACATTAAACTCCCTCCTTGACCCACTGCAATCTGGATTTCATCCCCATAACTCCACAGAGACAGCAATCGTTAAGGTTACCAATGACCTACTTACAGCAAAATCCAAAGGCCACTTCTCTCTGCTTATCCTTCTTGATCTGTCCGCAGCCTTTGATACTGTTGACCACCCTCTTTTGTTCCAAACCCTCCAATCCTTCAGCATTTGTGACACAGCCCTCTCGTTGTTCTCTTCTTACCTGTCAAACCTTACCTTTAGTGTAATCTTGTCTGGGGCCTCCTCAGCCCCGTCACCACTTTCTGTCGGGGTACTGCAAGGCTCTGTTCTAAGTCCCCTTCTCTTCTCAATCTACACATAATCATTAGGTTCCCTAATTAAGTCCCATGGGTTCCAATATCATTTTGTATGCCAACGACATCCAAATCTACTTCTCTTCACCAGACCTACCTCCTTCCTTGCTAACCCGTGTCACTAACTGTCTTTCTCACATCTCTTCCTGGATGTCCTCTCACTACCTCAAGCTAAATCTCTCCAAAACTGAGCTCCTTATTTCCCCCCCTTCTTCCAAAATCTCCACCTCCAATCTCTCTATATCTGTCAAGAAGTCCATCATTACCCCTACCCTGCATGCCCAATGTCTTGGGGTCAACTTTGACTCAGATTTTTCTTTTAATCCTCACATTCAGTCCTTGGCTAAATCCTGCCACTTCCACCTTAAAAACATCTCTAAAATTAGACATTTTTCATACACAAGACACAACTAAGTTTTAAATCCACTCTCTCATCCTTTCCCACCTCGATTACTGCAACTCTGTCCTCTCTGGTCTCCCCAGCTGCCACCTAGCTCCTTTACAATCCATAATGAATGCCTCTGCCAGGCTCATCTTCCTTACATGTCGCTCTTCATCTTCTGCATCTCTGCCAATTTGGCTGTAGCAGAAAGCTGTTTGTTCACCAAAGGGCTGGATAGCGGTATAAGAATAAGGGTCTACGGGTAACAGTGGAGGTTCCTTGCAAGTTTGAGGCTGCATTTATGCATGTAGTTTGGGATTTGGTCAGAATTAATGGTCTTCTTGCTGAGAAGTACAGGCAGAAACTTATCCATCTTGCAATACCATCAGTGAGGCATTTGATTGGCCCCAAATTGATTCTGCAACATGACAATGACCCCAAACAAACAACCTTTAAAAACTATCTTCAGCATAAAGAAGAACAAGGAGTCCTAAAAGTGAATGTATGCCCCCCTACATAGCCCTGATCTCTATCTACATCATCGAGCCTGTCTGTGATTACATGAAGAGATTGAAGCAAATGAGGCTGCCTAAATCCAGAGAAGAATTGTGGTTAGTTTTCCAAGATGTTTGGAACAACCTACCTCCTGAGTTCCTTAAAAATCTGTGTGCAACTGTACCTAGCAGAATTCATACTTTTTTGAAGACAAAGGGTGGTCAAACCAAATATTGTTTTGATTTAGATATTTCTTGCATTCAATCACTTTGCATTTTGTTAATTGATAAAAAATAAACATTTCTATTTTTTAATGCATTCTTACTTTACAGCATTTTTCCCACCTGCCTAAAACTTATATGAGTTTGATATTGGGGTGGATGGCTGTCATGAAATACATGAAGCTGGCAAAATGAAGTAAATTCTGAAATTTGTAAGAAAAGATTCTATCGCCTAGATTACGAGTTTTGTCTTTAAAAACTTGCGGAGCTAACGCTCCTTTTTTTCCAGCGCTCCCTTAAGCCAACTCTGGTATTACGAGTTTTCTGAATGGCTGCGTTAGCCTCAGAAAAGTGAGCATTGAGCCAAATTTAGCTTCACTTCTACCCTCAATACCAGCGTTGCTTACGGTAGCGGTAAGCTGGAAAAACGTGCTCATGCACGATTTCCCCATAGGATACAATGGGGCTGAGCTGGCTGAAAAAAAAAATAACACCTGCAAAAAAGCAGCGTTCAGCTCCTAACGCAGCCCCATTGTTTCCTAAGGGGAAACACTTTCTATGTCTACACCTAACACCCTAACATGAACCCCGAGTCTAAACACCCCTAACCTTACACTTATTAACCACTAATCTGCCACCCCGCTATTGCTGACACCTACATTATTCTATTAACCCCTACATTATATTATTAACCCCTAATCTGTCGCTTCGGGCGCTGCCGCCACCGACATTATAGCTATGAACCCCTAATCTGCTGTCCCTAACATCGCCGACACCTATATTATATTTATTAACCCCTAATCTGCCCCCCCCCCCAATGTCGCCGCCACCTAACTACACTTATTAACCCCTAATCTGCTGACCGGACATCGCCATCACTACAATAAATGGCATTCTATTGGCTGATCCAATCAGCCAATCGGATTCAACTTCAATCCAATTGGCTGATTACATCAGCCAATCAGATTTTTCCTACCTTAATTCCGATTGTCTGATAGAATCCTATCAGCCAATCGGAATTTGAGGGACGCCATCTTAGATGACGTCATTTAAAGGAACCTTCATTCATCGTTAGTCGTCGGGAAGAAGAGGATGCTCCGTGTCGGATGTCTTAAAGATGGACCCGCTCCGCGCTGGATGGATGAAGATAGAAGATGCCGCTTGGATGAAGACTTCTGCTGGATGGAGGACCTCTTCTGCCCCAATCGGATGAAGACTTCTGCCGCTCCAGATGTCCTCTTCTGGCCCATCGGTGCCCGGCTGGGTGAACACGGCTCAAGGTAGGGTGATCTTCAATGGGGTAGTGTTAGGTTGTTTTAAGGGGTGATCGGGTGGGTTTTAGAGTAGGGGTGTGTGGGTTGTAATGTTGGGGGGGTCTTGTATTTTCTTTTACAGGTAAAATAGTTGATTACTTTGGGGCAATGCCCCGCAAAAAGCCCTTTTAAGGGCTGGTAAAAGAGCTGATTACTTTTGTAATTTATTATAGGGTAGGGAATTTTATTATTTTGGGGGGCTTTTTTATTTTATTAGGGGGCTTAGATTAGGTGTAATTAGATTAAAATTCTTGTAATATTTTTTTATTTTTTGTAATTTAGTGTTTGTTTTTTTTGTAATATAGTTTAGTTTATTTAATTGTATTTTAGTTTAGATCATTGTAGGTAATTTATTTAATTAATTTATTAATAGTGTAGTGTTAGGTGTATTTGTAACTTAGGTTAGGATTTATTTTACAGGTAATTTTGTAATTATTTTAACTAGGTAGCTATTAAATAGTTATTAACTATTTAATAGCTATTGTACCTAGTTAAAATAAATACAAAGTTGCCTGTAAAATAAATATAAATCCTAAAATAGCTACAATGTAACTATTAGTTATATTGTAGCTATCTTTTGGTTTATTTTATAGGTAAGTAATTTTTTTTAAATAGGAATAATTTATTTAATTATAGTAAATTTATTTAGTTTTATTTAAATTATATTTAATTTAGGGGGGTGTTAGGGTTAGGGTTAGACTTAGGTTTAGGGGTTAATAACTTTATTATAGTAGCGGCGACATTGGGGGCAGCAGATTAGGGGTTAATAATTGTAGGAAAGGTTGCGGCGACATTGGGGGGGCAGATTAGGGGTTAATAACATTTATTATAGTGTTTACGAGGCGGGATTACGGCGGTTTAGGGGTTAATACATTTATTATACTAGCAAGATTAGGGGTTAATAAGTGCAGGTAGGTGGCGGCGACGTTGGGGGCATCAGATTAGGGGTTAATAAATATAATATAGGTATCGGCGATGTTAGAAACAGCAGATTAGGGGTTCATAGCTATAATGTAGGTGGCGGCGGTGTCCGGTCGGCAGATTAGGGGTTAAATAATTTTATTATAGTGTTTGCAATGTGGGGGGGCCTCGGTTTAGGGGTTAATAGGTAGTTTATGGGTGTTAGTGTACTTTGTAGCACTGTAGTTAAGAGCTTTATGTTCCGGCGTTAGCCCATAAAACTCTTAACTACTGACTTTTTTATGCGGTAGGAGTCTTGGAGGTAGAGGCTGTACTGCTCACTTCTTCCAAGACTCGTAATACCGGCGTTAGGCAAATCCCATTAAAAAGATACGCAATTGACGTATGGGTATTTGCGGTAGCCAAAAGTGGCAGAAGAAAAGTGAGCGGTACACCTGTACCTGCCAGACTCGTAATAAGCATCGTTAGGACCCCTTAACACTGCTTTTTAAGGCTAACGCAGAACTCGTAATCTAGGCGTATATTTTTAAATTCAGATTAAGTGCTATCTCATTGTCTTTTTATTATGCACTTGTTGATTATACATTTCCACTGTATTTAATGGTCCTTTAACACTTATAAACACCACTCTATCAAACTGCCAAACACACTCGTGAACTCCATTAATCCCATCTCGACTTTCTGTGATTGTCATCTATTATCTGTAATTCGGGGTGGTGTGGTGGGAAAATGGAGATTGAATCCAGTGTTTTTTTAACAGAAAAAGATAAAAAAAATGGAAAAATTGGAATTGACCTTTATTTATTTAACAGGAATAATGTGTAAAATGCCTGTCTCAAAGTTGATGATTTTTCTTTGTAAGCACACCTGGAAAAATATAATTGCAATTCTACAGAAAGGTGGTGTATTTACTAACCCCACAAACCATCCATATTTCTAACTCTTCCAGACATAGAGACAGATAATCTAAAAGTCTCTGGGCTTGCAAGATTAACTACTCTCCAGTACTCCTTTTTTCCCTGTTGGAATTATCTAATGCCACTTTTTACCCTAAAAACAGAGAGTTTTGCTAAGTGGTATATACAGCATTTTCGTATGGGAAGGAGATGCATAAATTACAAAAGTGCACAATGAAAACTGAAATTTTTTAAATCATACTAAATAAATAATTGAACCATTCACACAAAAATACACAGGAAACAAATGTATTGTTTAGTGTATCAAAAATCGTAACAAACTTGTTCACCAAAAAATATTTTTTTATCAAAATCTTAAAACTTGTATGTAAACAAAGGACTAATTTGTATTAAATATGCACAGCTTCAATCATAATTTAGGTACACTGAAAAAACACATCAAAATTCATGTTTAAATGTACAAAATAAAAAGCGTAAATGTTGTTTTACCGTAAAATGGGCATTCCATAGGCGTGTATGAAATTGTCTATCAAATCCCGGTGTAATTATATAAATATTTCCGCACTACAGATATCACAGTTTTTTCTCCCAAACTAAAAGGTTGTGACAAAATACACAAAACACTTAATAAAAAAACATGCATACACAGATAGAGGAGGTTGTAAGATGCTATGTGCAGAAAGCAAATCAATGTTATTTGGTTTTGATGCAGGATTTCATTTTTAAAGTGTGCCCTACTCACTGCTAACTTTGCTCTGCCCAGTGAAGTTTCTCTTTCCAGCGGATCATTTACTTTCTATAGGCGACATATTGCAGGAACTGCCCCTTTTTAAAGATAATTTCATGATAGCAGCTCCCGAGAAGGTCAGTGTGGAAAACCACGTCTGATCCAGGGAAGTTTATATAATCAGGCCGATAGACAATACTGGATGTGTTGTACCATAATAAGGGCAATGAAAATGAATAATATTGTTTCATTTTATTATTTATCTACAGCTAATCAAATCACAATGTTATCATTTTCTCTGTAGCAACATATTTTTACAGTACCAATCTACTGTAACCATCAAAATATCAACAGCAAAAAAGAAACCGATTAAGGGCTAGATTACAAGTGGAGCGCTACATTTAGCTTTTGTGAAAGTGATATTTGTGTTCCACTGAGTAATACCATTGCACGCTAATGTGCACTGGTATTACAAGTTGACAGCAATGCAAAAGCGAGCTCGTGTTCGCATTGCTGGGAATCATTGCGCTCACAAGAACAAAAATCCAGCGAAGGGGGTAAGTTGGGCAGCGATGGCAGAAAATTGTTAATATATTTTATTTATAAAATATTTTACCAGGAAGGATACATTGAGATTTCTCTCGTTTTCAAGTATGTCCTGGGTCCACAAGACATTGCATTGATACAATAGGGTACAATAAAATACAAAAACAATATTAATACACAATATATACAAAATTTAACATAGAACAGGTAATTAATCAACCATGTCAGGTGCATTCTGTTTTGAGATATGTAGAGAGGGATCTCTTAAAGGATATTAGGCTTGGAGAAGGTTTGAAAGTGTGCGGGAGGTCGTTCCATAATTGTGGTGCTCTGTAGGAAAAGGAGGATCAAGCTGCTTTCTTTTTGTATTGAGGCAAACTAAATAATGTGCTGGTATTGGATCAGAGGTTATAGGAGGTGGGAATAGCCGGGGAGAGCATTCTGCTCAGGTAGGGTGGGAGCTTCCCAGAAAGGCTCTTAAACACAAGGCAGGAAAGATGGAGGGTTCGTCTGGATTCCAGTGACAGCCAGTTTAGTTCTTTTAGCATGTCACAATGGTGGGTCCTGTAGTTACATTGTAGCACAAAGCGGCAGAACGAGTTATACAATGTATTAAGTTTATTAAGGTGAGTTTGCGGTGCAGGTGCGTATACTACGTCCCCGTAATCCATGATAGGCATCAGCATTTGCTGTACAATCTTTTCCTTTACTCTAGGGCTGAGGCAGGATTTGTTTCTGTACAGGGCACCTAGTTTTGGGTAAAGTTTAGATGCAAGTTTTTCTATGTGGAGGCCAAAAGATAGATTGGGGTCTAACAACATACCCAAGTATTTGAAAGAGTGGACTGCGGTCAGCGTGCAATTGGATTTTGTTTTGATGCGTAGATGGGAATTTTGTAATTTGTGTAATTTAGGTCCCGTTCATATATATATATATATATATATATATATATATGTATATGCTTATATATATATACTCATATTAACCCATAAATATATATGTATATTAGCATATATATTTACTGTGAACACACAGTTCCCATAGACCGCAATGTAAAGGTACATTTCAGTGCCGTTTTTTTCAAACACCCCACTCCCACCAACGTTAGCCCCCAAAAACTGCCTGGTGCAGTTATTTTACTAAAAAATAAAAATGCTACAATTTGCTACAATTTTTATTTTTTAATAAAATACACACCACTGTATTTTGGGGGCATTGGGGGACATTTATAAAATTAACCAGAGATCTGATCTCTGACTTGATTAGTTCTATTTTTACAATATCCTTACATTATTACATGAATAGTCACAAAACTAAAAAATATATTAACAATATTGTATTTTAGTAGGAATAGTATGGTGAATGTATAGTATATTTTACCAAGTATTTAGTTTAGAACAGTAAAAGTTTTAATGAAATATATTTATTTATGATTCAAAGTGCATTTGACCCTACAATTACTTTTTCTTTTCTTGAATGTATTAAAATAAAGTATTTTTCCATTATTCAGAGTAAACCTTTTTACTAATTTGCATGGAAAAAATGATGATCAAGATTATCTATAGGCTAAGGAGACATAAGAAAACTTTTATTATTTTAAATTACAATTGAATTTGTCTGCATTTTTCTCAAATGAATTAATAAACTCACACAACAAGCTAAATCTAAAAATGGAAAGGTTAACTCTCCACAATATTAAAAAATCTAAGAAACAGTCATATGGGGACAATTACCAAGAAGCACTGAGGTGCGCACACACTAAATTGATCAAATTTGAGCATTTTGAGTTGTTTCTATGAAACACATTTGCTCGAAATGAAGGAACTTGCATTAACAATTTGACTCAATTGCATCAAAAAGTGGAGCTTGTTCTATAATTATCAGGCAAAGAGGCTTCGCAAGAGAAGCAGTTCAAATCGTCACAAATTGCAGCCATTTAGTAAGAGGTGTGCAAATGATTTGCTAGCAAACTGAAATCAGGAAAATTCAACAATTCACCTTCATTTAACAGCATTCATTTAAGTGTTTTTATTTTATCTGATAATCGCTTACCCTCACATCGTCTTTCCTTAATTTCAAGAAATGTCACCATTAAATGGATTCTTTTTTTTTTCCAGAATGCAAAAAAAAATCAACACATAAGCTAAGGGAATATAGCAAATTAAATAAAATCAACATAAACCTACACTTAATTTATTGACAGTATACCTTATTTTATGTAGAGGAATACTGATTGAAGTTTAAAAATAGACCGTATTTACCTGCCATATAAAACCAATTTTACATGATGTATGTGTTTTACATCTAAGATTGAAATGCATTTGCAGTCAATTATATACTCCTTTGGAAGAAGCTTGAAGTTGTTCTACAGGTAGAAGCTACATATTTTGTTTTTATTATAGGCGATAAAGTTGATGAAGCCTGACACTTTTCTTTTTGTATTTACAGTGGGGCAAAAAAGTATTTAGTCAGCCACCAATTGTGCAAGTTCTCCCACTTAAGAAGATGAGAGAGGCCTGTAATTTTCATCATAGGTATACCTCAACTATGAGAGACAAAATGTGGAAACAAATCCAGACAATCCCATTGTCTGATTTGGAAAGAATTTATTTGCATATTATGGAGGAAAATAAGTATTTGGTCACCTACAAACAAGCAAGATTTCTGGCTCTCACAGACCTGTATCTTCTTCTTTAAGAGGCTCCTCTGTCCTCCACTCATTACCTGTATTAATGGCACCTGTTTGAACTTGTTATCAGTATAAAAGACACATGTCCACAACCTCAAACAGTCACACTCCAAACTCCACTATGGTGAAGACCAAAGAGCTGTCGAAGGACACCAGAAACAAAATTGTAGACCTGCACCAGGCTGGGAAGACTGAATCTGCAATAGGCAAGCAGCTTGGTGTGAAGAAATCAATTGTGGGAGCAATAATTTGAAAATGGAAGACATACAAGACCACTGATAATCTCCCTCGATCTGGGGCTCCACGCAAGATCTCACCCCGTGGGTTCAAAATGATCACAAGAACGGTGAGCAAACATCCCAGAACCACACGGGGGGACCTATTGAATGACCTGCAGAGAGCTGGGACCAACGTAACAAAGGCTACCATCAGTAACACACTACGCTGCCAGACGTGTCCCCCTGCTTAAGCCAGTACATGTCCGATCGCATCTGAAGTATGCTAGAGAGCATTTGGATGATCCAGAAGCGGATTGGGAGAATGTCATATGGTCAGATGAAACCAAAGTAGAACTGTTTGGTAGAAACACAACTCATCGTGTTTGGAGGAGAGAGAATGCAGAGTTGCAACCAAAGAACACCATACCTACTGTGAAGCATGGGGGTGGCAACATCATGCTTTGGGGCTGTTTCTTTGCAAAGGGAACAGGACAACTGATCCATCTACATGAAAGAATGAATGGGGCAATGTATCGTGAGATTTTTAGTGCAAATCTCCTTCCATCAGCAAGGGCATTGAAGATGAAACGTAGTTGGGTCTTTCAGCATGACAATGATCCCAAACACACCGCCCGGGCAACAAAGGAGTAGCATCGTAAGAAGCATTTCAAGGTCCTGGAGTGGCCTAGCCAGTCTCCAGATCTCAACCCCATAGAAAACATTTGGAGGGAGTTGAAAGTCTGTGTTGCCCAGCGACAGCCCCAAAACATCACTGCTCTAGAGGAGATCTGCATGCAGGAATGGGCCAAGTACATACCAGCAACAGTGTGTGACAACCTTGTGAAGACTTACAGAAAACGCTTAACAAAGTATTGAGATGAACTTTTGATATTGACCAAATACTTATTTTCCACCATAATTTGCAAATAAATTCTTTCCAAATCAGACAATGTGATTGTCTGGATTTGTTTCCACATTTTGTCTCTCATAGTTGAGGTATACCTATGATGAAAATGACAGGCCTCTCTCATCTTCTTAAGTGGGAGAACTTGCACAAAAATTATATTTCAGAGTTATGTATGAATTTATAATTTGTAATGTTCTCCCGTTTAATTTGCTTCCAATAAACCATTTTACCTGCTGGAGTACATTAAACTCTGTGCAAATATGTTATTTACCTTTATTTTGGTCTTTGAAATAACCAAGTTTGCCTGTTATATCCCTATAATGCTCGTGGGATACTCCTCTATCAGACAGAACTCGGCCAGTAGTCTTGTTATCCCGGCGTCGAGCAGAGAAAGTTAGTAAGATGAGGAGGGTGGCACTCACCACAGGCAGGACAGTCCCCAGCGGCAATGGCAGAGCAGTCCAAGGCAAATTACTAGAATGGTCAGACAGGCAGGATTTGGCAACAGTAAAGCAGTCCAAGGGCAAACCACTAGAATGGTCAGGCAAGCAGAGTTTAGCAGCAGTATATCAATCCAGCAATTCAGGGGTATAACAGGCAGAGTAGTCAGACAGGCATGGTTCAAACACATAAAGGCAATACAGGGAGTGCAGAATTATTAGGTAAGTTGTATTTTTGAGGATTAATTTTATTATTGAACAACAACCATGTTCTCAATGAACCCAAAAAACTCATTAATATCAAAGCTGAATTTTTTTGGAAGTAGATTTTAGTTTGTTTTTAGTTTTAGCTATTTTAGGGGGATATCTGTGTGTGCAGGTGACTATTATTGTGCATAATTATTAGGCAACTTAACAAAAAACAAATATATACCCATTTCAATTATTTATTTTTACCAGTTAAACCAATATAACATCTCAACATTCACAAATATAAATTTCTGACATTCAAAAACAAAACAAAAACAAATCAGTGACCAATATAGCCACCTTTCTTTGCAAGGACACCCAAAAGCCTGCCATCCATGGATTCTGTCAGTGTTTTGATCTGTTCACCATCAACATTGTGTGCAGCAGCAACCACAGCCTCCCAGACACTGTTCAGAGAGGTGTACTCTTTTCCCTCCTTGTAAATCTCACATTTGATGATGGACCACAGGTTCTCAATGGGGTTCAGATCAGGTGAACAAGGAGGCCATGTCATTAGATTTTCTTCTTTTATACCCTTTCTTGCCAGCCACGCTGTGGAGTACTTGGACGCGTGTGATGGAGCATTGTCCTGCATGAAAATCATGTTTTTCTTGAAGGATGCAGACTTCTTCCTGTACCACTGCTTGAAGAAGGTGTCTTCCAGAAACTGGCAGTAGGACTGGGAGTTGAGCTTGACTCCATCCTCAACCCGAAAAGGCCCCACAAGCTCATCTTTGATGATACCAGCCCAAACCAGTACTCCACCTCCACCTTGTTGGCATCTGAGTCGGACTGGAGCTCTCTGTCCTTTACCAATCCAGCCACAGGCTCATCCATCTGGCCCATCAAGACTCACTCTCATTT
The DNA here is from genome assembly GCF_027579735.1 of Bombina bombina. NCBI lineage: Eukaryota > Metazoa > Chordata > Amphibia > Anura > Bombinatoridae > Bombina > Bombina bombina. Next base: position 780,396,437 of record NC_069501.1, on the reverse strand, counting down.
CATCAGTCCATAAAACCTTAGAAAAATCAGTCTGGAGATATTTCTTGGCCCAGTCTTGACGTTTCAGCTTGTGTGTCTTGTTCAGTGGTGGTCGTCTTTCAGCCTTTCTTACCTTGGCCATGTCTCTGAGTATTGCACACCTTGTGCTTTTGGGCACTCCAGTGATGTTGCAGCTCTGAAATATGGCCAAACTGGTGGCAAGTGGCATATTGGCAGCTGCACGCTTGACTTTTCTCAGTTCATGGGCAGTTATTTTGCGCCTTGGTTTTTCCACACGCTTCTTGCGACCCTGTTGACTATTTTGAATGAAACGCTTGATTGTTCGATGATCACGCTTCAGAAGCTTTGCAATTTTAAGAGTGCTGCATCCCTCTGCAAGATATCTCACTATTTTTTACTTTTCTGAGCCCTGTCAAGTCCTTCTTTTGACCCATTTTGCCAAAGGAAAGGAAGTTGCCTAATAATTATGCACACCTGATATAGGGTGTTGATGTCATTAGACCACACCCCTTCTCATTACAGAGATGCACATCACCTAATATGCTTAATTGGTAGTAGGCTTTAGAGCCTATACAGCTTGGAGTAAGACAACATGCATAAAGAGGATGATGTGGTCAAAATACTCATTTGCCTAATAATTCTGCACTCCCTGTACAGTAGTAACTATCTATCACACCCAGGAGCACACAAAGTAGCACCTATACTTGGGCAGTTATAGATCATTATTAAGAGATTTACATAGGCGCAGGATTCGCGCCAGAGGAATCCGGACCGGCATCTGAGAGAGAGGAGCGTGCGGCAATGACGTCAGCACCGCATGCATACGGACCTGACACAGTCCAGGGGCAACGAGCAGGGAAGGAGACGCCGTGCCTCTAGCAATGGCTAGAGCGGTGTGGCATGCCATAGCCCCCTTCTCAAGGGTTCCCTCTGAGAACCAGAGCCATCCTCAAAGGATGAGCAGCATGGAACCTGGAGACCAAAGATGGAGCATGCACATCACGGGCAAGAACCCAGGAATGATCTGCCACATAGTAACCCTTCCAGTGTATCATTTACTGCAGTTGTCTGTTCCTGTATCTGGAGTCCAGGATCTTAGCTACCGCTGGTCTAGAAAACTTCATTATGCACTTTGATGCACTACTATTACCCCCTTGACCCAATGCAATATATATATATATACGTACATATAACCCATTGTACAGCATAATGTATATATACACGTGGGCCCTTCAGGAAGCTCCAGCAGTCTTAGTTGTCAAGTAACAACCGAGACTTGTTCTTCCTGGGCTGCAGACATCTGCCTTCAACTGGTAACAGATCATGATCAGAGGTCCATTACCATATGGGCGCAGACTGCCTGATCATTGTAGGCAGTGACACGGTCTGTGTCACTGTCTTCATCAATCTCCGCTTGTGCCAGTGGGATGTTCGGGAGGGATGGAAGGAGACAGGTGGGTGGCAGAGCAGTTGAGGGAGGAGGAAGGGGCAGGACCCTACACTGCAAAAAAATAAGTGTGGATGGGAGAGGGAGGGAAGGCATGCTACACTACTGTAAAATTATGAATCCAGGTGGGGGTATGCTACACTAGCAATCAGAGGTAGCGTGAGGGGATGGCTACACTACGGAAACATCTATGACATATTAAATAAATTTAAAAAACTAAAAAAAAAAAAAAACTAAATAATTCTATAAACTGGGTACTTGCAGATTGCTTACAGTACCTAAGGGTCAGAGAGCTTTTTGGGAGGGATCAGGGAGGAGGGTAAGGGGATCCTACACTGCAGAAAATAATTAAATACATATAATTTATTTAAAGTGAAAACAAATAAATCCTAAAACTTAATACTTGCAGACTGTCTGCCAGTACCTAAGATGGTGATCAGAAGTGTCTGTGTGGGAGGGAGAAAGAGCTGTTTGGGAGGGATCAGGGAGGTAGGAAATGTCAGGTGGGATGGTAATCCCTGTATTTAAATACTATTATCCTTCCAGCTGACTAATTAAACCCTTTACTGCCAGGAATTTCAGAAGCAAGGTGTGCAGTTGCAGATAGTGGCCTTCTAATTACAAAAAAACTAATTGCAAAGCCATGAATGTCTGCTATTTCTGAACAAAAGGGACCCCAGAAAACCTTTTACAACCATGTGTCTTATGATTGCAGTAGTGTGTAAATAATTTCGGTGAGAAATACAAAGTTTGTGAAAAAGTTAAAGGGACAATATACACCAATTTTCATATAACTGAATATAATACACACTATTATAAAGAAGAATATGCACAGATACTGATCTAAAAATCCAGTATAAAACCTTTTTAAAACTTACTTAGAAGCTACCAGTTTAGCACTGTTAATGAAGTTAGCTAGAAAACCCAGTGAAAGGGGCTGGGTAAACAAAAAGAGCAGATACTCTCCCTACCTCCCCCCCCCCTTCCCTACATATGAAAAGACAGATAGCATAAACAGGAGCCTGCAGGAGTCTGTAAATGCGTACATACATCTGAAACTGTCGGGCTTGGTTAGGAGTCTGAAAATCAGCACAATGTTCTTAAAAAATAAGCAAAACTATACATTTTTATAAAAACACTACGAGATGGGCTATATAAATGGATCATTTACAAAACATTTATGCAAAGAAAAATGTCCCTTTAAATTTTACAATGTACAATGTCCCTTTAATTTTTTTTATAATATAATTGCATTTTGCGGCATAACTGTGGCATACAATATACCAAAATGGACCTAGATCAACACCTTGGGTTGTCTACTTAAAATAAATATATAGTTTTGATAGGTAAATTAAAAAAGGCTCTATTTCTGTTTAAATGGAGTGATAGCAAAAATGCTAAAAATTCTTTGCCATTTGGGCAAGTTTTTCCCCTGATGGGAAAGGGGTTAAAAAAAAAAAGAGAAAGCAGAAGTAAAAAAAGCATATCTTCTATACTATATACATTTTGCAAGTTTCAGTAGTTTTAATCTATTGTTTATATGTCCAGAAGAATCGCCACCTTTCAGTTTGCTAGGGGAAAAAAAATCAGGGAGAACTGCAGGCGGGGGGGGGGGGGTAGCGGGGATGATTTTAAAGAATGCTCCAGAATAGTATGCTGTGAATTCCGTATTTTAATGTGCTGTACAGTGCTATTATGTTTTCTACTGTGCGCCTTATATTGAGTTTTCTTACGTAATTTTAATATGTTTTTTATGAAGTACAATTTTTGTAGAACAAGTTAATTATGATTTTGAATGTGATTAAACAATACATTTTTTTCACTGCATATTTTTATTCCAATGTTTAATCTATTCATTTTAGATGATTCTTAAATTGTTTTTATTTTTTTTTATTTTTTTTTGTGAGCCCTATTGAAATTTATGCATCACCTTCACATACTTAAAAGCAAGGAACGCCCCTTTGTGAGGCACAATGCTCTCAAGATAAAAACTGCCATTAGAGAATTAAGACGGGGTTTCATAGTATTGGCAAGATTTTTTAGAAAATCTTACAAGGTCAGACAGCTTTATATAATCAGGCCTTACGTCCCTTTTTATGACTCACAACTGTGCACCCTTACAAATTTCAAGCAAAACATAAGCAATCTGGGCTATAGCTTATACAAAGCATGGAGAAACAGTAAAAAGTTAAGCCCTATTGATCTAAAAAATTACTGAACAAATATATATTTGAAATGTTCAACGTCTCTAGCCATTCTTCAGTTTAATTATCTGACTAAAAAGAATTTAAAATAGGAGCTCTATTCAAATAAAAACTATGGCTAGACATATTCCTGGTTTAGATATCTATCTATCTATCTATCTATCTATCGATCTATTTATCAATCTACCTATCTATCAACTATCTATCAACTATCTATCTATCTATCTATCTATCTATCAATCTACCTATCTATCTATCAACTATCTATCTATCTACCTATCTATCAACTATCTATCTATCTATCTATCTATCAACTATCTATCTATATATTCAGTGTGTGTATATATATATATATATATATATATATATTTATATATATAAAATATTCATGAACCAATTTAGTCTACACTAAATAAACATGAATATAATTTTAACAACATTATACAGTGAATATTTGTACTGCTTCTGTACTAACTAGTGCCTGTCTAAATAAGGCCCACTATATATATATATATATATATATATATATATACATGTATATATATATATATATATATATATATATCTCAATCAATTGTGTTTGTGTATATATATCAAAACCTTCTGAAAATCTGCATATGGTGTGGATCCCTGTGGATTCCCAAATAACGCAGACAGTTGATATTTATTAAGTGAGAATGCACTTTTGTAAAACTTTATATATACAGGCAGTCCCCGGTTTACAGACATGCGACTTACAAACAGAGAAAATAGAGCTTTAACACCAATTCTTCTTTCCAGGATAACCCAAAATACTCAAAATCCAATTGTCACAAGGACAAAAAGTAATGTGTAATTTTCTTAACAGGGGGTACAGATAGCAAAACAAACTTTTACCTATGCTATCCAAAGCTAAAAAAAAATGTTTGCCTGGAGTTTCACCTAAAAAAAGTGCCTGTTCCAACTTACATACAAATTCAGCTTAAGAAGAAACCTACAGAACCTTTCTTGTTCGTAACCTGGGGACTGCCTGTTTTTACAATTAGATTTTCATATCTCAGGAGACATTATTCAAGCTCCATGAGATTGTTATATCACAGACCATATGATATATATGGTGGACATAGACTTCAAAATTAAAACTTTTATTGCTTAGTCAAAGTGTACAATTTAAAAACACTTTCTTTCCTTCCCCTACAGGTTGCTTATATAACATTACTTCACACAGTGCTGCCATATAGTGATCAGGACATGCGCACAATCCTGAGATTTATTTAGTATGCCATCATGGAAAGGAGAAAAGATTTCTTGCAGGATACAGAAGTCTGACATTAAAACCTTCTCATAAGTAGCTTATCTGCCAGTTGTGCACGCATTCTCAGAGGAATGTTGGCTGCGTAGGACAGTCAAAACAATGTTGGCTGCACGGGCAGCCAAAAGAATCCACCTGGATGCAGGGTAGGCAAACCCAAAGCTTTAAAAAAAGGGCAACTGCCCGCACGAAATAACAAATAGATACGTAACTAACCGCCCGCACGAAGTATAACAAAAAAAACTAACCTCCTGCACGAAGTATTAACAAACACCGAAATCACCAACCCCCTCATTGCAAAATTATAAAGTAATTAACCCCTAATCTGCAAATAACATAATTAAAATATTAACCCCTTAACCGCCATCATTGCAATAAATCTAATTAACCTATTAACCCCTAAACTAACAAACCCCCACATCGCAATAAACCTAATTAACCTATTAACCTCTAAACCGACAAACCCCCACATCGCAATAAACCTAACTAACCTATTAACCCCTAAACCGACAAACCCCCACATTGCAATAAACCTAATTAATCTATTAACCCCTAAACTGACAAACCCCACATCACAATAAACCTAATTAACCTATTAACTCCTAAACCGCCAACCCTCACAATGCAAATATCTAATTTAATTACTAAGCCCCCTAATCTAACACCCCCTAAATTAACCCCAATACTACACTTATAATAGTTACCAATAGTTACACTTAAATAAAACCTAAAATTAAATTACAAAAAAACTAATCTAAAATTACAAAAAATAAAACACTCTTAAATTACAGCAAAAAATAAACAAAATTATCAAACAAAAAAAAATTAAACCTAATTCCTATGAAAATAAAAAAGCCCCCCTAAAATAAACTATCAATAGCCCTTAACCCCTTAAGGACCAAGGACGTACGCTGTACGTCCTCAAAAAAATACACTTAACGCCTGAGGACATACGGCGTACGTCCTTGGTCTTGGAAAGCGGTGGAAGCGATCCTGATCGTTTCCAGCCACTTTCCCATTATTGCAGTGATGCCTCGATATCGAGGCATCCTGCAATAACCCTGCTTGGCCATCTGATGCAGAGAGAGTCACTCTGTGGTCCTCTCTGTACCGGACATCGATGGCTGGTATCGTTGGTGGGTGGGAGCTGACTTGGGAGGCGGGTGGGCGGCCATCGATGGGGCGCGTGCGTGCACGGGGGGTGGCGGGCGGGCACGTGCATGGGCGGGAGCAGGTGGGAACCGCTACACTACAGAAATGTTTACATTAAGAAGTGGGAGAAAGGAGGGTGGGAGTTTGCCCTAGATTATACCTTAGGGTACTTGGAGGGGGTGGGGGGTTGGTCTTTGGAGGGGGGAAGCTACACTACAGAAAATAAAAAAACAAACAAAAAATAAACAGTTTTACTCTAAATGGGGTACTGGCAGACAGCTGCCAGTACCCAAGATGGCGCCCATTAAGGTAGAGGGTTAGAAAGCTGTTTGGGGGCGGACAGGGAGGTTGGGGGCTAACGGGGGATCCTACACAGCAGCATATGTAAATATTCTAAAAAAACGCACACAAACAGCCAAATATACCTTTTATTTTAGAACTGGCAGACTTTCTGCCAGTACTTATGATGGCAGGGACAATTGTGTAGTGGGAAAGGAAAGAGAGCTGTTTGGGAGGGATCAGGGGGTCTGATGTGTCAGGTAGGAGGCTGATCTCTACAGTAAAGCTAAAATTAACCCTGCAAGCTCCCTACAAGCTACCTTATTAACCCCTTCACTGCTAGCCATAATACACGTGTGATGCGCAGCGGCATTTAGCGGCCTTCTAATTACCAAAAAGCAACACCAAAGCCATATATGTCTGCTATTTCTGAACCAAGGGGATCCCAGAGAAGCATTTACAACCATGTTTTCTTCAGTGTACGACGGACATTGAATGAAGAGAAGCCTCCATGCCGCTGAAGAACACCGGTGCCGTGGACCGCTGCTGAGGACTGCCGCTGAGGATCCATGCATCAGGGAAGACAGCTCTGCACCTCCGCTCCACACCGCCTTCATTCCGGATGAGGGTAGAAGATGATGGAGCCGCCTGGAAGAAGACCTTCTCCGCCGGACTTCAGGAACGGTGAGTACCTATTTGGGGCTTAGTCTTCGGCTTCTTTTTTATATTTTGGGTTGGCTATTTTTTTTAGATTAGGGTTTTTTGGGCTGGAAAAGAGGTTTTTTATTTTGGGGGGTTTGGTGGGTGGTGGGTTTTACTGTTAGGGGGTAATTGGTAATTTTTGTAAGTAAAAGAGCTATTTAATTTAGGGCAATGCCCTACAAAAGGCCCTTTTAAGGGCTATTGATAGTTTTTATTTTGGGGGAAGATTTTTTATTTTTAAAGGGATATTAGTTTAGGTTTAAATTTTTTATTTTCGATAGCTTTGTTTACTTTTTTCTGTAATTTTACCTTTTTTTATTTTTTGTAACTTTAGCTTGGGGTTTTTTTTTGTTTTTTTTTAATATATTTTATTTTATTGAGGTTTTTAACAAAAATTACATAACAAATATAATTTGCTAGTATTCAATAGAGACAGGTATAAGAACCATTTTAGTATCATAATGAGAACATATCCCAAGCAATGACATTTTGGTGAAACTATAGACATCAAGTATAGCAATATGGGTACAACACTGCAAACATATACATATAAAAACATTTAGACCAAAAGCTGATAGGCAAAGAAATCTAAAACCTCCTTTTATAGATCTGTAGTGACCTCCAATGCTAATAATAGGCTACTCTTTGGCCTACAGACATCAACAAGTTCCAATGGAGGTAAACTAAAATAGTATAAAGTTTTATAGACCTCCCTAAAAGTGTATGGGCTGCTTATGAACCCATGCAATAAATCTTAAATTACTGGAGGTGAAAGAACTAGAGTGATATACTGGTAAATGGGCCATTGATCAGGTCTAAAGTAGATTGTCAATGCTGATCTTAGACAATAACATAAATAATAAGTGTATAGCTTAACACGAATACCATGAGGCTTTGGGGCAACAAAGTTATTACAGGACAGAATGTAATATACATGTAAATAGTGTCAGAGATTTTAATTTGAGAAGTCTGTCTTAACATGTATGTATTGGAAAGCTTGCTTAAATTAGTTAGTTATAGGTTTGCAGAGATCTTTATATTCCCTGAGAGTATGCATAACCTGGGAGAGATTAACTCATGGGGAAGTTGAGGGACCTAGTCTAGTCACTGTGCTCATAAAAACCTATAATACCTAATTGCATTCGATGTGCGTGTAAATCTCCTAATATAGTTAAGAGGAGAGGTGAAAGGGGTAACCTCCTCTGGAGGATAAACTAACAAGTCTTCTGAAGCCAGATACTTAAATCTCAGTGGATAGCAGTTAGAGTTTTGAAAGCTATGTGTATATTGGTACCTAGAATACTACATGGTGAGAGGTTACATATTAGTAGTCTTAAAAAAAAGGGAAAAAAAAGTGCGCAACTGTGCTTTACACCTAGCAAGCTGCCTCAGCCCCGGAAAGCCCGCTGACATACAAAAATACATTGGCACAGTTAAGCTGCATATAATATAGTTCTAAAGTGGGGTACAAGTTGCACCTGCAGTGGTATCAATAACCTCTAAGTAATTGCAACTGTATGTTAGGTAACATATATGACTCGACTTTAGTATTACTTTTAAATAGTATAGCTCTCTCTAGAATGAAGATGGATGTAGCAAAGGAATTTCCCTATTGGTAGAAAGTCAAGCTGTAAATATACCACCCAAGAGGTGATACTAATAAAAGTTCCCACTAACCATAGGTCACTTCCCCAATGCAAACCTTGGTATAAAAAGTTTGTGAGGCAAGACATCATTTGGGAAGCTATTATATCCCCCATAGCCCTAAGTTGATTCGATTTTCCAGTAAGTTTCCTCCTCTCCCAAAATCATATGTATACACCTAAATTGAACATACATAGTCAATAGATATAGTACATGACCACAGAGGATGATATACATATATACATGTAACTATAGCAGTATAAAACATATAAAACTAGAACATCTGTCATACAAAACACCTATAACTTAGTGCTGGAACTTTATATGTATAACAATATTGTTGCTAATATACAAATAGCATTATCCAAACATATATGCTACTTCACATCAGCCTCTGAGGGGGCTAATACTCAGCTCAATACATTTAATGTAATAGTAGGAAGCACGATAATCATAAATGAAAGAAACAAATATTGGTATTTCTAATATAGGGCTAACACAAACACAAAACTTTCATAATGAATAGCCCCTTAGAAGATATATAAACTGAGTTGGTTAACTGAGCAAATCTTATAAGGTCCTATACAGACTTTCACTTGCGCTGTTAGAACAGTGTCTTAGCAGATTCCACATTTGCTTATGGACCCTTGTTCTCGGTCTTTCAAGTCGGCTGTGTGTATGCACAGAAACACGGTAAGACAGGCTCCAAACTCCAATCCGGTGCCCATAGATTGCTTCCTCTCATCCACTGAGGGACAGATACGACTCCCACCTAAGTGGTTCAACCGCCCAGCCAAACTGGATGCCAGAGTATCCTCCTGCTGCTCAGTTGAAATGATCTGTGCGGTGTTCTCATGCCCGACCTGGGCAATATCTTCATGAATGATAATCTCCCTCGGCTTCCGATTCAAGAAGACTACCTGCTGCTTGAAAGTATGACTGTGTGTTAAGTTTTCAGCCGGTGAAATACATGATGAGTCGCCATCTTTAGTGTCGGGACCATGTGCGCTAAAGCAGTCGGCTATGTGCCAAGACAGTTCCATGTAATGCTCATCTAGGGAGTCGCTCAGCTCTTGTAAAAGCGATAGGAGAGTGGGTTTTGTGTCCTTCATAACGCTGTTTGCTAGTAATATTATAGCAGTTGGTGTGAACCTGCTTGTTTACGGCATAACCCAGGTGCCGTGGGGGAGTATGCAGTGCTCTAGGAGAGGCCGCAATTAAACACCTAGGGTTCCAAAACGGCTTGAAGAGGGCATATAGATGGCAGGAATGTTATATCATTCTGTTCAGCAGATCTCCAGCAAAATACCAATAATGATGAGAAGCGATGATCCTGGTGATATCAAGAGATAGTCAAAGGATTACTTAGATCTCTGATGGAGCCTCAGAAATTGCAACCAGCCATAACCTTTACCTAGACACGCCCCCCGGGGGGTTTGTATTTTTTAACCCCTTCACGACCGGGGACGTGCCAGGAATGTCCTATAAAAAAATACCCTTAACGGCCAAGGACGTTCCTGGCATGTCCTCTGGGGTTTCAAGCAGTGGAAGCGATCGTAATATTGCAGTGATGCCTCGATTTAGAGGCATCACTGCAATACCTGTTTTTTGCACACCGATGCAAAGAGGGCCACTCTGTGGCCCTCTCTGCATCGACCAGCAATGGTGGGTGGGAGCAGCTGCAGGGAGGCTGGTGGGCGGCCCATCGCTGGCAGTTTATCTTATTTTATAAAAAAAAAATTATAGTAAATTATAAGATAAATGCTGTCAGCATTTATCATTACACAAGCAGTTCTAGTGAACTGCTTGTGTAATGTCACCCCCTGCAGATTCACGACCAAATGGCAGCAAGCAGAGGGTGTCAATCAGCCCAATCGTATAGGATCGGGCAGATTGATGCCTGCAGCCTAAAAACAGGCAGACAAGTTATGGAGCAGTAGTCTTTGGACCGCTGCTTCATAACTTCTGTTTCCGGCGAACCTGAAGGCTTTCGCAGAAACAGGGGCATCAAGCTCCATTTGGAACTTGATAATTCGGCCCCATAATGTCAACTGATGAAAGCAAATGGAGATAAGATAAACATGTTCAAGAGACGTTTTTAAGTGGTGAGTTTCTTGACTGTAAAACAATGCAGATGTAGGGATTTGAAACTGAATGTTTTTCTTTCATGATTTAGATAAAGCATGCAATTTTACCATTTACTTATATGATCAAATTTGCTTCATTCTCTTGGCATATTTTGTTGAATGAGCTGCAATGCTCTATTGGGAGCTAGCTGAACACATCAGGTGAGCCAGTGACAAGAAGAATATGTATATAGCCATCTCTCAGTAGTGCATTGCTACTCCTGAGCCTGCCAATGTATGCTTTTCTACAAAGGATACCAAGAGAACAAAACAAATTAGATAAGAGAAATACATTGGAAGGTTATTTAAAATTGAATGGTCTATCTGAATTATCAAGTGTAACTTTAACTCTGCTGTCCTTTTAATGCACATACATAAAATACATATATGAAGTCAGTTACATTGTTTTTTTATAGTCAGTGCAATCTCTTACAGCTGTGAATAGACATCTACTTATTTAAAACAAAAAAACTATTAAAATGGTTAATATTCTATCAAATGACTATGTTATTGCATGTTTTTTCTTTGTTCTATGTAAAAGAATAGTTTTTTTAAAAAATTCTTGAAGTTATTTTTTTTTTTTACTTTGCACTGAGACACTAAACCAGTGGTATTTCAAATCATCAGAAATCACATCTTCTTACCAGATTTGCATACTTTTTGGTTGTAAATATCACACATGCTCAGTTGACATTTAAACCAAACAACATCATTTTCTAGTTTATTTAAATATTAAAAACATGTTACAATTAAAATATTAACATATTAATGTCTTTTGTTGGTTACAATTAAGTGCTTGGACATTATAAACTAATAATTATATACTAAAAGAAAATGGCAAGAAAGGGGTGATTGCATACACCATGAATTGGGGTTATTGGGAGACACTAAATCTAATATTTGTTTATTTTTCTTTGAATTCTCTCTTATGTGCTGTTTGTTTATTTTATTTATTTTTGCTGAAAGCCAGCAAAAAGTTACACACGTTTTCACACTTTTACCTGCTCCAAATGTTAAAAATGCAAATGCAAATACTGGGCCAGTGGAGCGCTAAATACTGATTGCATGCAAGTGATATTAGCACTCCCCTTTGTAATACCAGCGCACGGTAATGTGCGCTGGTTTTACAAGTTAATCTCGTTCACATTGCTAGGAAGCATTGCATTTACAATAGCGCGCATCCATTGGCTCTTATGGGAGCCTTGTTCTGATGCCGTCACAGACGACATCAGAACTTTAGCGCCAGCGAAGGGGGTATGTTGTGCAGAAATGGCAGCAAATATATATGCAGGGGTAGAAAAACCCAGTCGTCCAGAGGTCTCGAATGACCTTGGAATTTCTTGGGACGACTTAGAAAAATTGTCTGCTATTTTCAACATGTATCTGTCATATAAACTTTCATTTTTATAAAGATTTCTGTTTTCTTAAAATATAAAAAGGCTTAACATGTTAAAATAAACCACATAGAAAGTGCCTTAAAAACAGTAGATTTCCGACGGGCTGCCAGTGGGCGGACCTAACCAGTGGCACTTCTCGCTGGTGTTCAGGCTATCCTGAACCCTGGCAATCTGCCCAAAGTGGCCTGTGAGCGGAGGGATCCAGAATCCACAGCTGGACTAAGCTCACAGAACAGCCGCGAGTTTAAGCGCTGGTCTTCCTAGGTGATCTGAGAGGAGGAAACTCAGACATCGCTGGACACTGTTCCATAGAAGATTGATTGCGGGAGAGGAGCTGCATGGTCTGCAGAGTACTTGATTCCGGGCACACACCAGATAAGTCCCATATATCCTAGTGGGACTGTTGAAGAGCTTTTCCATTCATTTAAGGGACCACCTGACATGGGATCAGATAAGTTAAATATAAACAGTCTTATCATATATACATACACCACTTGCCAGTGTTTATAACCCAGGAGGATTAGCCTGAGTTAAAAAAGGCTTTTTTCGGAAGTGTGCCTCTGAGAAGGGGTCTCATTTGAACTGCCTGTGTGGGTCTGTTTTTCTTTGTGCTCAGAGAATAATCATGAGTGGAAATTGGAACTGTGGGGATTGATATGTGTATTAGCAGCCTAAAACCTACACCAAGTTTTCCCTTTCCTAGTAGAAAGGAGAAGGGAAAGGAGTAATAAGGACCTGCCCATATTATTTCCACATAAAGGGGCCCATTTATCAAGCTCCGTATGCAGCTTGTGGGCCCGTGTTTCTGGCGAGTCTTCAGACTCGCCAGAAACTCCAGTTATGAAGCAGCGGTCTAAAGACCGCTGCTCCATATCCCTGTCCGCCTGCTCTGATGAGGTGGACAGGAATCACCGTAATTCAAACCGATCGAGTACGATTGGGTTGATTGAGACCTCCATGCTGGCGGTCGATTGGCCATTAGTCAGCAAGGGGGGGTGTTGCACCAGCAGCTCTTGTGAGCTGCTGGTGCAATGTTAAATGCGGAGAGCTTATTGCTCTCCGCATTCAGCGAGGTCTTGTGGACCTGATCTGCACTGTCGGATCAGGTCCGCAAGACCTTTGATAAATAGGCCCCAAAGTTTCCCCTAAGAGGTTTCAAGCTGGATTATTTTGCTGGAACTGTGAGATTGTGCTGGAGATTGTGCTGGAGAGTAAAAGAATTAAAGGGGTGAACTTCAACAATAACGGAGAGATAAAGGAAAAAAGAAAAAGGAAAGAGAGATTCTGTGGTAGTGGCTACTAACTGGAGTTGGCGTGAGAGAATCACCTTGGTTTCAGTCAAAGCTGTGACTTTCTTTAGTGAGAAGTTCTGAGGAAACATTTATCTTATCTTTGTAATTTGCACATTTAAGATAAAAAAAAAAGTTGAAGGTTCCAAGGGGCATTTAATATTATATAGCCCTATTTTCTCTTTCTGGCTTGATAGAGGCGGCCCAGTTGAGGCATGGTTGTTTGGCTTGTCTAGGGTCTGTTCAGGATGGTGTAAAAATTGGACACAGCAAGAGCACCTTGAACCCATAACGGAGGATAAATACTCATAAAGTTATAAATCCCACTGTATTAACCTGATTTACTGATAACATATAGAGGCTAACTGCTGCTCTGTTATAGAGGTATTTACGGACTGGTGTAATGATAATCAAATTGTCTACTTTTTACGTTGTTAAGTAGCTGTTTTAGTGAGAGTCCTCTTTCTTGTTTTTTTTTGTTTTTTTTTTTAGTTTTTGTTTTATTCACACACAATTATGCTATCTATGGGCATTTAATGAGGAAACTGTACTAGCTGGAAAGCTATAAGTATTAGCAACTATTAGGTAAGGTCACCAATTTTTCACTACAGAATGAGTTTTGTGTATTGTTTGTTTGAATACGTTCACTTTGTTTGCTTGAATTTGTTTACATTAGGGGGTAATAACCAAGTCTAAAGTATAACCGTGTGTGCTTTTCTCCCAGCGTGGATATTCGCTGGGAAGGAAAGTTATACAGTATAAGTGATAGCTAGAAGTTATCACTATTGCTTGTGCCATTAACTAAGTGTAGTGCTTGCTGGGATTCACTAAACTGTACAGATTTTCTATAATAATTAGTTTCTCTGTCACTTGAAGGGCTACATTTTGTGTTAAGAGGTATTTTGTATATGTTCACATCAGGAACATATGCAAAATATGTTGTTGTTTTTTTTTTTTAAAGAGAATTTGTGGCATAGAGAGAACCTTAGATTAAGGAGCTTAGACACTTATGGATAAATGTATCTCCTCGGCTTCTCACACTAAATCATCTACAATGGCAGGAAGAAATATATACCAGGAGAGAAAACAAATTAGACGTAGTACGGAGACAAGTATAGACCCTCCCCAGGAGGAGGGGGATGAAATAGTAGCAAATACTGATCTTCTAAAACAGATTAGTGTCCTTTTTATACCTTAATTTGACTCTTTACAGAATAGTGTAGACGCTAGTTCACTTGAAATGAAGTAATTCTCTTCTAGAGTAGCCTTAGCGGAGCAACAAATAGCAGATCTTCAAGATAGGGATATTGAAAAAGATAAAGATATTACAGGTATGCTTAAGCAAATTCAATTTTTGACTAATAAAGTGGAAGATCTAGAAAACAGGTAACAGAGAAATAACTTAAGAATTATTGGGATTCCAGAAACCTTTGCAGAGAAAGATCTATTTCATTTTGCTGCAGCTCAGCTCCCCACGTTATGAAAGATCTCTAACATAGATGTACCAATTTCAGTAGAGCGTACTCACAGAATTGGTATGATTAGAAATCAAGACAATACACATTCTTAGAAAAGTTCGGATTTTCCAGACATTTTATTAGCACATTATATAATTATCCAATCTCTTCTATATTGATTAATGGTAGTCAGAAAGATAATTTTATGCTGAATAGGGGGACCACGCGCGGCTGCCCACTCTCGCCCTTACTATTTAATATTTCTATAGAACCCCTTGCTATTCTTTTGTGGGAAGAGATAAAAGGTATTTGCCTAGGAGAACAAAAAATAATCCTGCTATTATATGCAGATGATTTGTTGCTATATAAGGAAGATACTGAAAAGAATATAACAAAGGCCCTAGATATTATGAAGACATTTGGTTCCTTTTCGGGATATAATGTTAACACTCGTAAATCTGAGATTTTATGGATCCACAAAAATAGGAATATTTTTAAAGATTGTATATTAAAAGAGACTTTATCTATTAAATACTTGGGAATACACTTACATGTGGATACCAAACAATGGTACAGACTGAACTATACATCTTTTTTTAGAAAAGCAACTTTGAAGCTAGAGAGATGGAAAACCTTTCCTATTTCCCTTTCAGCTAAGGTTATAATTATAAAATCTATTCTGTTTCCGCAATTAATGTATAGTCTACAGAATGTTCCGTTATTTATACATAGTCAAGACATTAAAAAGTTCAATAAACAGTTTGCCATATTTTTATGGGGTAAGAGGAGACATATGCTGTATATAGCAAAGTTAACATGTAGTATGGATTATATTGTAACACACAGACATCGGGAGACTGGTCTTCTAGATCGAGGCGGACTTCCTGTAGGCGGAGCTAGAAGGAGCACGCGGATTTGGCGTGCTGCCTGAAGGAGCTCACGGAAAACAAGCTGCCGTCAAGGTCCGTTGCTGGAGTACCTGGATTACTCCCTAGGACAGCACCCCTTTTGCAGGGGCACGACGGGGAAGTCTACCAAGCTACTGAGGCTCCTTAGCCAGAGCCACTGCCGCAGATATTGTTAAACTACCACCTCTACAATATCGGTGAAGGAACTCGATACAGGCGGCTGGAGCTTCTCTTTACCTATTTCATGCAGAGTCCCACTAAGATTGCCCTCCTAGACCACCTTACATGCCGGGGTTGAGACTGGAGCGTGCCGCACGGCGGTGTTTGCATTCTCTAAGGCTTGGGTCCCCCAACGCACGAAGGGCTGTGTGACCTTTACCGCTGCCGGAGAAGAGGTGAGAGCGCTCCCCCGCACGGCTGATCTTAGTGTCGAACAGGAATCCAACCGGCGATGAGGCTATTTGGAGCTTGATGTGGAAACTGTGCATAGCTCTGCGCATCACCGGAGTAGCTGAGCTCCTACAAAAAGTGTTCTTGAAGCTTGCAGCTACAAATCAGTTGGGCCGATTTTAGGCCGGAAAGGATCCCTTAGCTGAGAAAGCTTGACTGAGCTGGAAAACAAGAGACCGGTATTGCAAGGTCCCTTCAGCAGACAATAAGAGGAGACGACTGGCCTTTCCCTTCATGTGAAAAGTATACAACTCGCGTGATAAGGCCAGTCAAAGCGCAAGTACTTTCTTTTTCTCTTTTTTTTCTTATGCTGAAAATTTCCTGTCTACGCTCCAATACGCATCTCTTAGAGGGATTAATTGTATCTCCTGTTCCTTAAGGATATATCTACTATTTACACTTTCCTGGGGGAGATATAGAATATCTGAACTTAACCTGCTTTCCAACCAAACCCGGACTTACAAATATTATTATTGTGGCCTATTGTGTACAAATAGGAAGAGTTAACTCATAGTTTAATGCTGGTTTTCCTTCTCTCTGGTTATAAAGAATAAGGGTTTATATATTGTCATCTTTATATATTGTGCACTAGATTTTATTTTTAATTGATAAGCCAGTTATTTTACTTTTGAAAAAGCAACCAAAGCACTATCTGTCTAGTTATTGTTACTCTATTACTTTGTTTAAGAATTGATACAGATCAGACCCTTTACTCAGCTCTTTGTAACAAAATTGTATGTTTTAAGTAGGAAATCTCAGCTTGTTCTATGATCTGAAATGTTTTTTTTTTTTTTTTTTCGCTAATAGTTACTAAAGGTTCTTTGGATCTTTGGCTAGCGGCCAATATAATAGCTGCTTAGACAACTGTATCTAATTTTAAAACCTGATATAACTAATAATCCTGTTCTATGGGATTGCCCTAGGGTTTGAAGTTATACATATCTCTATTGTGACAGAAAGTTCTGCATCAGTTTATCTATCACTGAATTTTGCAGTACGCTGCTACTACTATTGGTTAAATATTTCAATAGTCTCAAGGTCTTGGGGTAGTTTTTTAGATTAGTGAGCAGTTAGTGCTCCAGGTCAAAATTTCTTCCCCGAGAAGGTTCAATAGTTATCTTCCTTATTGTGCAAAATACTATCCCTCTTCTGCGCATGGACTTCCTATACACGTCTCTATAAGATCACTTTGTTCTCTTTTTTCTCTCTGAGATCTTAACTAATCACATTAATAATCACGTCATTTTTTTTTTTTTTTTTTTAATTTTTTTTTTCGGCACTTTTTTTTTTTTTTTAAAAACAGGACTCAGTCCCCTACCACGTCTGACTTGATTTGTCACATTTTTTCTCTTCACTTGGTTTCTCTCCTGATTCAATTGCACAGACTCACATGGAAAGGTTTCTTTTTCCTCAGAGCACTATTCCCCAGACCATGCCGCCTAAAGTTAGGAAACCACGTACATCTGATGTAACTAACGACACTTTACATGAGGGAGTAAACTTAAAAACAGACCTTCAACCACTAGTTAATCAGCTATCTGATATCTTCTTACCCCAATTTGAACTTCTTAAAAACCAAATGTCTAACATATCATCAGAATTAAAACAATTTGCCAATAGACTCACAGAGGCAGAAGATAGAATCTCAATTGTTGAAGATACCTCCAATAATCATTTCCATAAAATTTCTGAGCAGGAAAAAAAAATAGTAGCTATGTCCGCAAAGTTAGAAGACCTTGAAGACCGCTCTAGGCGGAATAACTTAAAAATAATAGGCCTCCCTGAGATAGAAGATTTCAAAGATTTACTACAGTTTGCCACAAATACTCTTCCTAAAGCTCTAGGTATGGATCCCAGAAATCTTCCATTGATAGCTGAAAGGTCTCATAGACTGGGCCCTTCTAGAGGCAGAGTCGACGGAAAAAATATCCATAGACCAATTTTAGTCAAATTTCTTAACTTTCAGGACAAAGCAAACATATTAAGATTATATAGGAAAACTGAGAATCTCCACATTGGAGAAAACAAAATATTATTATTTCAGGATTATTCCGCTGACACTGCCTCTAGAAGGAGAGAAATGGCCCCTTTTTGCACCAAACTGATACAGAGTGGATATTCAGCCAAGTTACTCTATCCTGCAAAAATCTTCATTAATGAGACAGAAGGTGTAACTAAATTAAACAGTGCACAGGAAGCCAAAGCTTATTTTAAAGATAATAAACTATCACTTACATAGGATATTTCAGGAACTATTAGATACCTTTAGGGGAAATGATATCTGTATAAAATAAATGAAGGAAACACTTCTTTATGGTACTACGGCAGAGAATTCTTTATGGTACTACGGCAGAGAATTTTTTTATTTTGTTTTATGTGTGTGTGGCAACTGGCTGGATAACAATTTGTGGTGTAGATTTTACTATTCCCCTTTTTTTTTTTTTTTCCCTCCTGTGCCTCTTCCTCCCTCCCCCTCATCGTCTCTGGTTGCATAGAGACACTATTTCCCCTCTATGAGTGGAAATATTAGATGCCTGTCCTGGAATGTGGGCGGCATCACCTCCCCAATCAAAAGAAAAATTATAATTAAACAATTAGCCAAATATAACCCTGATATAGCACTACTACAAGAAACACATCTAAAAGCGGAGGAAGTGGTTAAACTTCGTAGCAAGTGGGTTGGGGAGGTGATAGCCACCCCATGTTCCAAAAGAAAAAGGGGGGTGGCTTTTTTGATTAATAAAAACTTAGTTTATAATATTATCAATATAATATTAGACCCTTTAGAAAGATGGGCAGTTTTAGAGATACAAATACAGGGGGTATCGGTGATAATTTGCAATATCTATGGCCCCAATAAATCTGATTCCGATTTTTGGAATAATTTAATTTATTTATTAACTAAATATATTGGCCAGAACTTAATTCTGGCAGGAGATTTTAATTTAATTCCGACAGAAGTATTAGATAAATATAGTCCAAAAAAATCACCATTCTGTAAACAGAAGGCAGAAATATTTAAATTAGTGATTAAAAATTTGAAACTGCATGACATCTGGAGACTGCAACACCCAGATTTAAAGACCTTCACTTGCGATTCTAGATCACATGGTTCTTTCTCCAGAATAGATTTTTTTCTTATATCTAGTTCAATAATCAAAACAGAGAATAAGGCGCAAATACACGACATTATAATTTCGGATCACGCTATTATCTCACTGGATATATTCTTAAAATCATACCAGAGAAATGTAGGGAATCATTTTTTTTTTCCAAAATTTCTAGTAAATGATGCGGAATTTGGGAACTGGTTAAAAAATAAATGGAGGGAATTTGCATACTTAAATAGATCCCACAAAGGAAAAATAGAAATTTTTTGGGAAACTGCCAAAGCTTATCTAAGGGGCGAGATCAAAGCCTATATGGTAACCAGAAAAAAGAAACTATCTCAGAAAGAAATTCAGTTATCCAGACAAGTTCAAAATTCATTTCGCAAATATACTAATGCTCCCTCTAAACGAACCAGGGATAACTATAGGACAGCTAAAACAGAAAGGGACATTTTTCTCAGACAGAAAACAGTATCAGAAGAGATAAAATTAAGTGCCAAATACAAAGGTCAGTTTGGTAAATCAGCTAAATTTCTCTCACGATTAGATAAAGCAAGGAAGAAAGGGAATACAATAGAAGCAATTAGTGATGGAGTAAAGAGGGTTACGGACCAAAATAGTATCCAAAAGGTTTTTCTTGAATACTACCAAGACCTATACTCCTCTCAAGAAGTTAATCGGGATAATAAAGATTCCTTTTGGCAAAAGATAGTCTTACCCAAGATGCCCAGAGACTTACTTACCAATCTAAATATACCTATAACTAAAGACGAGTTAGTGGAAGCTATAAATCACGCCCAATGTAATAAAGCACCTGGCCCAGACCAGATACCGCCCGAAATGTATAAAATATTAAAACTAGATCTATTTGATGTCTTACTTCAATTGTTTAACAGTTATTACATCATGAGCCAACCTATGTCTAAATACTTTTCAGAGTCCATTATATCTTTGATCTTAAAAAAAGGTAAAGACCCTTTAGATCCCAAGTCTTACAGACCCATTTCATTACTTAATACAGACTTCAAGTTACTCTCACATATAATCTCTAACCGCCTTAAAACATGTCTCGACCCTATTATTCATCCTGACCAAACTGGTTTTATGACTGGTAGATCATTAACTAAAAACACTCGGAAAGTACTATTATTATTAGAACATTTTCGGAACAAGTTACATACTAATAGAACAAACAACCAAGATTTTGCGTTAATAACAATCAATGCCGAAAAGGCCTTTGACGCTGTAGTATGGGACCATTTATTCTCTGCTTTGGTCAAATTTGGGTTCTCGGGCTATTTTCTGCAATTTATAAAGAACATATATGATCACCCAAGATCCTCTTTATTAATAAACGGTAGTAAGACCCCTAATTTTACTCTCTATAGAGGGACACGACAGGGATGCCCACTCTCCCCGTTGTTATTTAATGTATCAATAGAGCCTTTGGCAATTCATCTTCGAGAGGAATTACAGGGTATCAAACTGGGAGAGCAAAAACTGGTATTATCCTTGTATGCAGATGATCTGTTACTGTTTATCAAAAATACTAAGAAAAATATACCCAAGGCTTTGCATAGCATTGATATATTTAGTACTTTCTCCGGATATAAAATCAATGTTAACAAGTCTGAAATCCTTTGGATACATAAAAATAAAAAAAGCATCCAGGAACATTCTTTTCAGGAATCTCCCAGTATTAAGTATTTAGGGATCCATATCCATCCGGATCCTAGCCAATGGTATAGATTAAATTATCTTCCTTTTTTTAGAAAAGCAACTGAAAAATTTAAACAATGGAGTGTCTTCCCTATCTCTCTCTCTGCGAAGGTAATGATTATTAAAACCATCTTATTCCCACAGTTAATGTATACGATGCAGAATATCCCTCTATTTATTTTGAACCAAGATATCAAGAGATTCAACAGGGAATGTGCTAACTTTATTTGGAGCAATAGGAGACACTTATTATCTACAGTAAAATTAACTCTGAGACCAGAAGATGGGGGTCTATCCTTTCCAGACATTAAAAAATATAATATTGCAAATTTAGCTCGTTTTGCTTTTGAATGGATAACTGAAGCTAATTATCTTACACCTCTCTCCTTGGAAAAGGAGCTATGTGCACCTTATTCATTGATTGCATTGCTTCATTGCCCGATAACCTACTTGCCTAATAATATTAAAAATCTGAAGATAATACGTAACTCGATCGGAGCATGGCAAAAACTAAGTATAATGCTAGATGTTAATTTTGAAGCATCCCCATATCTCCCGATCCAAGGTAATCCCCAATTTACACCGGGTTTAACTTCCGAGATCTATAATAAGTGGTCACAGCAAGGTCTGACTCATGTTTATCAGTGCTTAAACACTTCATTACAAATGAGACCTTTTGCAGATATAGCCAGAGAATTTAAACTACCCAACCAAAATTTTTTCGCGTATCTTCAGACTAGACACTTTGTGACGGGAATTAAAAAATCTAGTCTAGAGTCTATTGGATGGGCGCAAATTAAATCCTATATAGTTAGCTATAAAACTGGTAATCATAACATAGCATTATTGTATAAAATTATGCTTGCAAAACAAGGCCAATTAACAATTAACTATTTGGCAGAGAAATGGAATATCCACTATGGTGATATTTCGCCAGAAGCAGTAATCTCAACTTTTAAATGGGTCAAAAACACTATTATCCCCACATCTTGGAAGGAGTCCCAACTAAAGCTGCTTAATAACGCTTATCTGACTCCATGGAAAATTTCTAAATGGAACACGCATTCTAACAATAATTGTTCAAAATGTAATAATTTAAAAGCAGACTTAATACACTGCTTTTGGATATGCCCGAAAATAGCTCAGTTTTGGAGTAAGGTAGAATTTTGGATAAATAAAAATGTTGAGAATAAAATCAAATTGGAATCTAGAGATATCTTCTTTTTTCTATCAGCAGATACTAAGAAAACAAATACTAATTTTATCAACACAGTAATTGCATTGGGCCGTATTCTAATATTAAAAGGATGGAAAAGTAAGAAGGCGCCTTCAATCCCATGTCTTATAAATCATATTTACTCGCAGATAGTTTTTGAACAATTGAATATATCTCCCCTTAATAAGAAAAAAACGAAAGGTTTTTTCTCAAAATGGTTGAAAGTTATCCTAACCTCTCCACCTAATATACAATTTTCTCTTATCTATAACTTTCGTAGGACAGAACATTTTGAATCTTTAGTGTTATCTAACATCTTTCCAGTAGATTGGTATTAAATCCAATTGGGGGTAGGGGGGTGGAGTAGATACAGGAGGGATATATATATTTTTGTCTATTTCCCCCCCCCCCCCTTTTTTTTTTTTTTTTTTTTTTTTCCTCCTCCCCAGTTTAGTTGTGTTATAGATATATTATCCACCATGCCACTCGCTAATGCCCCATTCCTTTGGCTAAAGGAAGGGGAATCCATTAAAGGGGACAATATCTTACTAAGGACTACAGTCCTTTTTTCTTCTTTTTTTTTCTGCTTTTCCCCGCTTTTTGTTTTTGAGACAGAATTCATTCTGAAAAACAATAAGACAAAGGACAGCAGACAAGATTTTCTTTTCTCTTTAGAGGCTGGGTCTACAAATATGGCTCTCTTCTCTTTTTATTTTGGTTAACTTGTATCCAGTCCTGTTTTTTTTTATTAAAAACTACAGGATTTCTAGCATAGATATTTCTCTGCACAAATGTTGCTTTCAAATGCTATTGCTGAAATGTATAAATATTATAGGATTTTCAGCATAGATATTTCTCTGTATAGGTGTCATCGCTTAAATTCTATTACTTAAATGAGAAATGCTTTAATATCTCTGTTAAATATGATTCTTGTCTGGATATATCTCTTTTTTCTGTATTATCTGTATGCTGCTTGATCCTTTTTGTCTTAATAAAAAAAAAAGATTCAAAAACATGTAGTATGGAAGATGGAGGACGAGCTCTTCCTGATATTAAAAAATATAATATAGTAACGCTAGCACGTTTTGCTGTGTATTGGATCACAGAAGCAAATAATCTTACATCTGTATCATTAGAAGAGGGATTGATCTCTCCATTTTTGTTAAAAGCTATATTGCATTGTCCAGCTCCACAACTTTCAAAATATATAAAAAATATAAATACAATATATAATGTGGTGGTTGCGTGGCAAAAACTCAATATAGCACTGAATGTAAATTATGAAGTATCCTTCTGTCTCCCGATTAGGGGAAACCCAAAATCTTTACCGGGCATATCGGCAGAGGTTTTTAAAGTATGGTCACATAAAGGGCTGAGCTATGTCCATCAGTGTCTTGATAATTTTTTTGCGTAAATGCAGATCAGACATTTTATACAAGGGCTTAAAATACATGGTATGGAAACTCTGGAAGGGACCAAAATTGTCCCTTACATGATCATATATAAAAAGGGAAACCACAATATATCTTTACTATATAAAATCATGGGCTCTATTTATCAAGGTCTGGTGGACCTGATACGACACTGTGGATCAGGTCCGCCAGACATCGCTGAATATGACAAACAATACGCTTGCCATATTCAGCATTGCACCAGCAGCTCACAAGAGCTGCTGGTGCAACGCCGCCCCCTGCAGACTCGCGGCCAATGGGCCGCCAGCAGGGGGGTGTCAATCAACCTGATCGTACTCGATCGGGTTGTATTATGGCGATGTGTGTCCGCCTGCTCAGAGCAGGTGGACAGGTTATGGAGCAGCGGTCTTTGTGACCGCTGCTTCATAACTGCTGTTTCTGGCGAGTCTGAAGACACGCCAGAAACAGGGGCCATCAAGCTCCTTACGGAGCTTGTTAAATAGAGGCCCAAGTTGGCAAAACAAGGGCAGTTAGTCCTAGAGATATTAGTAGAGCTTTGGAAAATAAAATATAGTGATGTGACTATAGATACAATTAGAACAAGCTATGAATGGATTCAGAACGCACATATAGCTGTAACCTGGAAAGAGTCACACATAAAGTTGCTTAACAAAGCTTATATGACACCTCTGAAAATGATTAAATGGAATTTGAATAGAGCTGACTGTTGCTGTAAATGTAATAATCCAGCTGCAGACCTAATACATTCTTTTTGGTCTTGTCCTAAGCTTTTCCAGTTCTGGAACAAGGTAGAATACTGGCTTAATCAGAAGCTAGAAAGTAGGTTGAAACTTAAATCAAGAGACATCTTTTTCCTCATAACAGAAAGTTCCAACGGAGGAAATATCAACCTAATAAATACTGCAATCACGGTAGCACGTAATTTGATCTTAAAGAACTGGAAAAACAAGACAGTCCCATCAATAGTGAGTTTCATACATGATATGTATTATCAAATACTTTTTGAACAATTCACTATATCACCTATACACAATAAAAAAACTAAGGCCTTCTTTTTAAAATGGTTGATGGTTATTCTATCATACCCCCTAACAATACAATTTACATTGACAATACCATAAAATTAAATGTTTTGAACAGCTATGTCTACTTAATATTTTTCCAGTGGAATGGTACTAGTGCCTCCCAGACATAATGAAAGTGGAGGCGAGGGGGGGGGGTCCTTTTTTTCTCTTGTTTTGCTTTGTCCTGTTTTGTTTTGTTTTGTCTTTATGTTTTAGTGATGGTTGGTGGAAGAAATATAAAAATACACCAACAGTATGTGTGGATTTTTCAAAGAGGACTCTGATCTTTATTTTTAGTTCAAACGTGTAAGATAGGCAGACTAGAGGAAGAAAGTTGTAACTTTGTAGACTAGCTTATAATGTGAGTATAGCATGATGAGACTGGGTCATGTGGACCATGCTTTATATGTTTGTTTTTTCTTTTCTTTTTTGTGCTCCTCTTCATTTGGATCCCCGAATGGAGGTCCATGTAGATATATGTCATGACTTTCATAAAGACACCCTGCACGGGGAACAGAAAATGTATATGTGTATTCTTGCTGTTCATTGTGTACATATACTGTTGGAATAAAGAAATATTTTAAAAATAAAATAAATCAAGAGGTAACAGAAAGGCCTAGACTGATAATTATAAAATATTTAAATTTTCAGGATAAAGTGCACATTTTACAGACATATAGAAACCAAGAAAATGTCCTATTTGAAAATCAAAAGCTCCTACTATTTCAGGACTTTTCCTTTGAAATGTCAAATAGAAGGAAGTTATGTGCCCCTATTGGTACTCGACTAATTCAAGAAGGAAGGATAGTGAAGTTGTTATATCCGGCGAGAATAAGTATTAAAACTAGGGTTTTAAGATATGTGATACCCCACAAGAAGCAGAAAGTTTTCTAAAAGATGAGCTCAAATAAGTTATAGGTTTAAGTATTAATGAAGAGAGTCATAGCCAATTTAAGATGACTTTAAACATATTAAATGATCAAAGGAACATAGCTTGTTTTATATTACAGGGTGGACTTTTTTTGTTTTTTGTATTTTTTTTGGGGGGGTTCTCTCATTGGTCAACTCGGGTTATCTTAAAGTGTACAGTTATGGCAGTAAGGAATGTATCATTTTGGATCTTGGAATGTAGGAGGGTTCACCAACCCAATTAAAAGAAAATATATTCTACAACTTAAACAAATTAAAGTGGATATAGGTTTCTTACAAGAAACCCATCTATGTGAATTAGAAAGCCAAAAATGAAAGTGGGGATGGGTGGGTGAAGTATTTTTTGCACCGGGGGTTCAAAGAAAAAGAGGTGTTGCCATTCTATTTAGGAAGAATCTTCAGTATCAAATTGTAAAGAAGGTAATAGAGGATCAGGGTAGATTTATTATTTTGGAAGTAGAAATAGACAGGAATAGATTGATATTTTGCAATGTTTATGGCCCCAACAATAATAAATGTAGTTTTTGGAAATCATTGCAAACAAAGCTCATGAACTTTGACCAAAATGTTATTATTAGAGGGGACTTTAACCCTTTAAGGACACAGCTTTCAGTTTGCTCAATTGTTTTATGACGGAAAAATTCCGTCATATGTCCTTAAGAGGTTAATATGTCTCCCTCAATCCATCTGGATTGAAAGTGATGTGCTGAAAAAGAAAGATATCCTAGAGGAGACACTAAACTATTCAAAACTTTTTGCCACAATTTAGAGCTAGTAGATATTTAGAGGAATAGCTCTCCAGACATTAAATAATTTACCTGTATATTGAAAAACCATAATTTCTTATCATGCATAGATATGTTTTTAATTAGCGAAAAACTATTTTCCACAGTTTAAAAGGCTTCAATCCAGCCAATTACCATATCTGATCATATGGTAATATTATTATCCAGTCAGTCGGATAATAAGTAAATTCCATTTCCCTAATTATCTATATAATAATCTGAATTTTTGCTATTTTGGGGGGAATAAATGGGAGGAATTTTATAGTAAGAATAAAAACTCGGTAGAGGATATTGAAATGCTTTGGAAAGTATTTAAAGCCGTAATAAGGGGAGAAATCCTCGCTTTTTTAGTCAAAATGAAAAGGAAGAATAATAATTACTCTATACAAATTACAAATCAAATTCAGCTAGATTACGAGTTTTGCATTATGACTCAAATAGCATTGTTACGGGCCATAACGCCTCATTTTCCCTAATGCTGCTATTACAATAAACATTTTTTTTTCACATTGACTTACATAGACATACGTGAACATACACTCATATAGCTACATCTACGTACAAATCTCATCACATACATACAGAATTAGATACATACAAACAATATACAGCACATTACGTACACAAAACATTTTTTAAATATAAAATTAACACAATTTAGCTACTTTTTAAGAAAAGGACATGACGTCACTCACTTTACGCTCAACACAAGTGTTGGAAGTTTTTTAAAAGGAAATTTCTAGCCTCCATTGACTTCTATGGGGAATACGTGCTCGTGCACACGACTGGCAGATTTCCCTAACGCAAGACAGATTTTCTACTTTAAAACTCGTAATAGAAGCGTTAGAATTGTGGCGCTAATTCATTCATTCTTGCGTTGGTCCCGCTATGACGAATAGATCAAGAAATAGACTATTTCACAATGGAGTTATGGGTTTTACTTGTGTGAACACCACTACAACATCAAAATGTTTGACGAAATTAAATTACATCAACTGGAAATCACCATCAATTCTATCATCAACAATACGAAATCGGTTTCATGAATTAAATCATGTTTAAACGGACACAAAATATCCTTTTTTAAGATTTCATTATTCACAAACAGTAGGCCATTTTAAACACTTCTCTCATTTACGTCTATTATAACATTTCATGTATTCAAGTCATATGCTTGGATGAACAGCATATCTAGATAGGCTCACCAGATGATGATTAATGGCTGCACATACATGCATTTTGTCATTGACTCACACATGTGCATTGCTATTTACTCAACAAACCATATAGAAACAATGAACACATTTACATCATACAAGTACATTGGAAGGTTGGTTAACATTGGATTCTCTCTCTCTCAATCAGGAAAGAGAAATTATGGCTTTACTGTCCCTTTAACATTACGATTTAAACATAATATAACATTAGGAATTCTGTAGAATAATAAGATATCATTAGAAAATAGAGATGTCGCTTTTTTGGAAGGAATAACAATGCTATACTGCTTTATATTAATGAACAGATGTGGGAGGAAATCACAATACATACATATATGTACATATCACACATCACACAACAGCAAAGCACACATTTATCTTTTTAATCATCACACAATATGAATGTGGCAAACTACAACAACAGAGCAAAGATTTGCAAACTAAACAGGCATGTTGCTAATATGATGACATCATTCGAAGCTTCAACCATACAGATTACAGCATTAGGACTGTACCGCCCCTTTCATCAGTTTCTCATTCAATATTACAATATTACATATACATG
Organism: Bombina bombina; assembly: GCF_027579735.1. NCBI lineage: Eukaryota > Metazoa > Chordata > Amphibia > Anura > Bombinatoridae > Bombina > Bombina bombina. The sequence continues at coordinate 780,368,052 of NC_069501.1, read as the reverse complement.
ATAGACAAGAGGTTGGAAGATCTTTATTATTATTGCGATTTTAATGGGACACGTAAAATATTGAGATCTTGCAAATCAATTATAAATATAATATTATAGATGTCAGCCGGAAGATCGTCATTATTATAGTGACATCTCGCCAATCACCCGTTAGTTTGTCATTTTGCAACAATATTGCAGCAACATTGATCAAGCTGATTCTATGCTATGTGTATGCACACATTATACAAAAGTATTCACTTTCAATCATGTTAGCGTGGACGTGTGGTTTTTACTATAACATTGCATTTACTAAGTATTTGTTATGCATATGAACAAGCATCACGAAGATGCACTGTATATGTTACATTTTACACTTTCACATTATGATTTATTGGAGTTGGTAAAAATTTCAGCAGACACCTAAAAAAACACCAACTTTGAAAGCATTCGCGCCGCTCACAAACAATCAAGTGGATACAATCGGCAATCATTAGAAACTCACTACCTTTGGATATTTTGCACTATAAATCCCACAAACAACATGGCCAAAGCATCCCTGGTGATTGACATTGTATCAAGTCACTTTTATGTTTTTGCATATCTTGTTACTCTTTGTGCATTTGCTCTGCTGTTTGGCTTTGTGCTGTTTGGCTTGGCAAATATGGATGATCCGCAGTTAGCTTGTGTAGGTGCTGTTGGACAAGTTTGTACAACAGAATCAGGTGGGCTCGGTGTCTTCAAAAGAGGCGTAGGGTAGGTCTGATAAGAGGTCTTCGTGTTCAAAGGGTGAGGTCCACCTTTGAGAACATGAGCGACTTTGAGGTTTATGACAAGTATAGGCTCAATCGAGAGCAACTCATGGGCCTTTACAAAGTACTTAAACCTCAATCCTAAGAGGGGTACATGCATGGGTTGTCTCAGGGCACCTTCTCTGTGGTTTTTGACAAGTTTCTGGATGCCATGTTATGAGTTTCTAAGCTTTACATAGGATTCCCTCAAAATGATGATGATTGGAGGCGCGTCAGAGTGAATTCTATGCAATAGCTCAAATGCCCAATGTTTTGGGAGCAATAGATTGTAACCACATTGCGCTCCATGCTCTAGCAGAAGAGATCCCCTAACGAAATCACAAACACTTTCATAGTCTGAACGTGCAGTTTGTTTGCGACGCACGGATGAGGATTATGCAGGTGTGTGCAAATTTCAGGGCGGCCTGTCATGATGCCTGCATCCTCAGGCAGTCATCACTGTGGCGGCAGTTTGAGGAAAGACAGTTTCCCCATGGGTTGCTCTTTGGTTAAGAAGTTAAACAATTGCCACTGTAATGTTCAAAAACAGTTGTGTTTGTGTAATGTGCAAAATGTGCAGATATAGGATGCGCTTTAACATTTTATTTGTCTCTTTCAGCAAATGTTTAGTTTTAGCTCCAAACAGATATGTAGCAGGTCATAGCTTAAATGGGCAGATCTAGGATGCGCTTTAACCATTTATTTCTCTTTCAGCAAATGTTTAGTTTTAGCTCCAAACAGATATGTAGCAGGTCACAGCTTAAATGGGCAGATGTACGATACACTTTAACTATTTATTTCTCTTTCAGCAAATGTTTAGTTTTAGCTCCAAACAGATATGTAGCAGGTAATAGCTTAAATGTACAGATATAGGATGCACTTTAACCATTTATGTCAATTTCCGCAAATGTCTAGTTTAGGCGATTTTCGGATCCACAAATGCATTGTATCATTTTATTTAAATGTATTTTCAGATCGAAATGTGTAAGATATTGTTAATATTGACATTTTGTCATGATCATTATTTATAGGCGATTCGGGTTACATGAGCCGGCCTTGGCTCATTATGTCGTTGCATAACCCGGCTGACGACGCCCAGGTGCGGATGTTTGGGCTCCTCAAAATGCAGTTACAATGCCTAGACAGGTCTGGAGGAGCCCTCCAATACAGCCCTGGTAACGTGGTGAAGATTGTTATAGCCTGCTGTTCCTGCATAACATTGATCAGCGGGATGGGATGCTGCAGGCCATCCAGGTGCCCGAAACCACCTCCAAGATGAGGAGGATGAGCCAGTTCTAGAGGGGTCATTCTGGGATGAGGGGGTCAATGTCAGAGCCAACATTATCAACCACCACTTCAGACGGTAAGTACTATACGTTATATACGAGCATTGCGAATATGTGAGACTTTGAGTAAAATTAAAGTAGAATTGTGTGAACATGTTAGGATTGTTCCAGAAATTATTGTAGAAAAATCAAAAAAATATTTTATCATCATAGGTAATTTGTACATCATATGATTCTGGCATTGGCTCCTGTAATGACTTTGCCACCTGATTTTTAAAGATAACATCAGATGGTAAGTAGACACAATGTATGTACTGAGACTTGGGGGGGGGGGTTGCCCAATGATCCATCATATGGCATACAATTATTTTACATTTAGTATTTAGTTTAGACATTATTATATATTAGATATTCTGAAAGGGATACATGCGGCAGATAGTATATTATATATTATTATATATTAGATACTCTGAAGCACATTTGAATTGACAAAGTCATACATCAGAGGTTAAGTATGGACAATGTATGTGAGTCAGCTTCACAATGTATTGTTAGAATAGAACACAAGTGGCTACATATGCTTAGTAAGCTATTGCTATAAACATTTTAGGAAATAGGTAGGTAGGGGAGGGATGCAGAACTATGTACCATTTTATTAGATATTTGTTGTACACTTTATTTTCCATTAGGGAGGTTGACTTCATCTACAAACTGAAGGTGAAGAATACCAGACTGAAGGTGAAGAATACCAGACTGAAGGTGAAGAATACCTATGTGATCCTGTCTGTGGCATTGTCTTTCAACTGTGCTGACTTTGAAAAACATACAAAGACAGGTTCACATGGTAAGTGCACACAATTCTATGGAACAAGACTGGGAAGGATACATCCTATGGGAAACACTTATGTTTACTCTTTTCTTTTAGATGTTATTTCACTATCCTCTATTTGGAAAGTGATGAATATGACACATAATGAAGATAAACTGATATTTACTATAGAATTGACTTTTAAAGACCATACATCCAGGTTAGTTTGCACAATGCATGCTATTAAGAATCATAGGAGGAAGAATGTTAAAAAAGTTCATAATATATTGAATGTGTGTGTGGAAGACGTTTATTTAATATACATCCCCCCTACTTTGTTCTCGAGAGGACTCAGATTGTGATCAATCAGACAGATAAAGGGATACATTTCCTAGTTGACATTTAGGTATATTAGTTTTTGAAGGGACAGGAAATATTAAATTCAATTATGTCCCTCATACAATTGAATAATTAGGAGTTTATGAACAAAATTGGATATTAGGCATTTTTTCTAATTTTTTTTTTTTATAATTTTATTTATTACCAACAATGAGCACATTTATACAACCTGTACGAAGTTTCAAAACGCAGGGTGATTTAAGTAGATTATTACAGTGGATATATGTGACAGTTGAGATATTCCAAGTAGTTTACAATACAGTTACAATGATATGACTCCAAGTTTACTACAAAGCTACAATAAATATATATATGACTTGTGTGAACACTGTTGGGATTTTTTATTTTTTTAAAAACAGAAAAAAATGTATAACCATAACTAAACACAACACACAGGCTAGTTCAATTTAAATAGGGTTAAGTGCCTAGCCCCAATATACACCTTTCATTTTATTTGTATGCCCAGAGTTATATGAAGATGTTTGAGAAGAAATGGGGGACCTCCCTCTAGCAAGAAAAAAAGGGGTTCCATTATGTAGCTGAAAGTGGGCAAAGGGAGTTGTTATTCCTTTTAGAGCGTAGTTACTGAAAGAGATTACAAGTATATGTGGCCGCAATACTGAAAGGTAAGGGGCATAGGGAATCGGCATATTCTGAGTTATGAAGCAGTACAACCTTGCTTTTTAACAGAATAAAATTGAGTGACCTAGGTGAGGTAGAATTGATATTTGTGTATAGGTATACAATATGTGTTGTTTTATGTATGTGGCTAGGCATACCCACTAACTAATCGCACCACACAAACATTCTAACTGAACTAAACAGCAATAAACAAAGAAACAAAAAAGAAAACAAAAACTGAAAAAGGGACAACAATATACAAACTGAAGCTAACATCCTCTCCCAGGGAAGGGAAATGACACCCTGAAGATAGGAAGGCCTAAGCTTCATACAGTATTATGGATTAGGAAAAAATGTCTGTCCTGAGCGTGTTGTATTGCAAGGAATTTTTGATGTATGTGCTTTGCAACAAGCCCAGGGGTAGGTTACTAGTGCAACAGGCACAATTATGAGAAAGCCAGTGCAAGGAGATATCAGTACAGTATCTCAGAGTAAATGGGGCTATATCTGTATGTACCTAGGAGCTAATAATGTAAACCTAGACAGGTATTACAGGCTGGGGTATAATAATGACATGCAATGCAGTATTGGAGGTGTAAATTCCGTTTTACATTGTCAACATTAAAGTGGTTGCTATACCTAGGATGAATTTACAAATATGGTGTGCAAGTGAGCAATAGGTGGCAGTCTTTAATCAGTGAAGACTCAAAATACAAATAGAGCCGGCCGACTAAATCAGAACGAATACGTCAGCTATTTCGGTCAGAGTCCTACAAAGGCAGTACTAGAGGGAATAAATTAAAAACATAGGCTTTTGGAAATAATGCTGCATATGTCCGAGAGCTAAAAACAGGATATTGCATATATTTTTCCCATTTCAGACAAACCCTGTAAGAGAAAATAAAGATCTACCTTTTAAGGCCATATGCGCTGGAGAAAATACCCCACATGTCTAAGTAGCTAAGAAAATATGTATAGTCAATCATGAGGGCATATTAATGGAAAACAGTCCTCCACAATGCCTTCCAGGTAGATTTCTAGCCTATGCCTGCTGCTGGTTGCGGGTTGTATGGTTGCACGAACCTTGCAAAGTGTAGGGATGTCCAGATTACAGTCGCCAATCCAGAGCAATGTTGCAAAGAATCGGCATGGAGTGAAGCCAGGAACGGTTGATGTAGTGTGTCCCCAAGCAACGCATCAGTGTCTTTCACTTGTGCGCAGTTTTTATCTCTGTCCATCTGCATAGTGCGTGTGGTATTGATCCCGTAACTGGTTTCTGGTGTTTGCCCAATAGCTGTTCCTTCGCCGCCAAAGGGAATCGATAGAGAGGTGCCACATACCTCAGCGTCAGCGCAGGTCGCACTATCCGACCCGTGTATGTCAGGAGCCATAGCCTTTGTCAAAGGTAGTCTGGAAAATGTGCCTATGTCCGTTTTCAAAATATGGGCTGGTGATGGAGTGGTATGTGGGTCCTCACTGGTAATCTGCATGGTCTTTGAGGAGGGGGGACTGCCCGCTTCAATTGGGTGTAAGAAGCAGTTTTCTGCAGGGTGGGCTACCAAACGTCTACATAGGTTTGGAAACAATGGCCTGGCAGAGTCCCCGGATAGACTAGTCATCCTCTGAGTTAGGTTACCATCCTGCAAAGCATTCTTATCCGGTTCTGCTGCGTTAACACTCCTCATGTTCTGTAGTGTTTTGGAAAGGTTTTCACAGCTGTTGAGCAAAGTTTCCAACTTGGGTAGAAAAATTGCAAGCAATGCCGCGGTTATTTTACTGTCAGAGGCCATTTCCTCGTGGGCAGTTGCCTTTTATCCAGTTAAATTGCCTTCCGGGGTAGAAGAGTTGGAGGTCCTTCTATCTGCTAAATGTTCCCGGACAGCTTGCCTGTCAAGGGAGAGGCAGATGGCGTAGGTTGAGGGCTGTAAAGTTGAAGTAAAGGAAATTATCTTCAGAGCTGATGAAGCCTGCAGCCATTTTACAGAGCCGCCCGCCGGAAGTCCCGCATTTTTTCTAATTTTAAATGTTAATATGTAAGTCAATTCTTGATTAGACAATTTAATGTGATTAATTTTAAATTATGTATAGATAGAAATAGATCTCTAGTCTGAACCTGGCTTTCATCTCAAAACAAACAATACATGTTAGAGCATAGACAGAAGATGACTTTACAATTATTAGATTGAACAAATATTTGTTTATTCATGTGTTCATTAAATAATATAATTGATTTGATTCATATTTTTTTTTTCTCTTACAGGTTTTCATTTTTGATGAATTGCAAAACGAATATAGATTTATTGTAAAAAAATTTTTTTATTTTTTTTAAATAAATATCTTTACATACTATATTATTTTATTTATTTAATAGCATCTTTCATATATACAGTATCTCACAAAAGTGAGTAAACCCCTCACATTAGTAAACCCCTCACATTTTTGTAAATATTTTATTATTTATTTTCATCTGACAACACTGAAGAAATGACACTTTACTGCAATGTAAAGTAGTGAGTGTACAGCCTGTATAACAGTGTACATTTGCTGTCCCCTCAAAATAAATCAACACACAGCCATTAATGTCTAAACCATTGGCAACAAAAGTGAGTACACCCCTAAGTGGAAATGTCCAAATTGGGACAAATTTGCCATTTTCTCTCCCCGTGTCATGTGACTCGTTAGTGTGACAAGGTCTCAGGTGTGAATGGGGAGCAGGTGTGTTAAATTTGGTGTTATCGCTCTCACACTCTCTCATACTGGTCACTGGAAGTTCAACATGGCACCTCATGTCAAATAACTCCCTGATGATCTGAAAAAAAGAATTGTTGCTCTACATAAAGATGGCCTAGGCTATAAGAAGATTGCTAAGACCCTGAAACTGAGCTGCAGCATGGTGGGCAAGAAAATAAAGTGGTTTCACAGGACAGGTTCCACTCAGAACAGGCCTTGCAATGGTCGACCAAAGAAGTTGAGTGCACATGCTCAGCATCATATCCAGAGGTTGTCTTTGGGAAATATACGTATAAGTGCTGTCAGCATTGCTGCAGAGGTTGAAGGGGTGGAGGTTCATCCTGTCAGTGCTCAGACCTTACGCCACACACTGCATCAAATTGGTCTGCATGGCTGCTATCCCAGAAGGAAGCCTCTTCTAAAGATGATGCACAAGAAAGCCGCAAACAGATTGCTGAAGACAAGCAGACTAAGGACATGGATTACTGGAACCATGTCCTGTGGTCTGATGAGACCAATAAAAACTTATTTGATTCAGATGGTGTCAAGTGTGTGTTGCAGCAAACAGGTGAGGAGTACAAAGACAAGTTTTTCTTGCCTACAGTCATGCATGGTGGTGGGAGTGTCATGGTCTGGGCTGCATGAGTGCTGCCGGCACTGGGGAGCTACAGTTCATTGAGGGAACTATGAATGCCAACATGTACTCTGACATAATGAAGAGCAGGATCCCCTCCCTTCAGAGACTGGGCCGCAGGGCAGTATTCCAACATAATAGCCACCCCAAACACACCTCCAAGATGACCACTGCCTTCTAAAGAAGCTGGTGGTAAAGGTGATGGACTGGCTAAGCATTTCTCCAGACCTAAACCCTATTGAGCATCTGTGGGGCATCCTCAAATGGAAGGTGGGGGAGTGCAAGGTCTCTAACATCCACCAGCTCTGTGATGTCATCATGGAAGAGTGGAAGAGGACTCCAGTGGAAACCTGTCAAGCTCTGGTGAACTCCATGCCCAAGAGAGTTAAAGCAGTGCTGGAAAATAATGGTAGCCACACAAAATATTGACACTTTGAGCCCAATTTGGACATTTCCACTTAGGGGTGTACTCACTTTTGTTGCCAACGGTTTAGACATTAATGGCTGTGTGTTGAGTTATTTTGAGGGGGCAGCAAATTTACACTGTTATACAGGATGCACACTCACTTTTTTACATTGTAGCAAAGTGTCATTTCTTCAGTATTGTCACATAAAAATATATAATAAAATATTTACAAAAATGTGAGGGGTGTGCTTGCTTTTGTGAGATACTGTATATATATATATATATATATATATATATATATATATATATCCATATTCTCTATCCAAGTAAGATACTAAGAAATACTTTCTTTGACTATTAGGACATGTAAACAAAATCTTAGTTCCATGACTGTTTGTTAAAGTATATTTTTTACAAGCACATGACTGATATTAAATATAATACAGTTGCACTTTTATGTAATTATCAACACAGCTCAAGCAGATAATGAGTGTTAAAGTCTGGTATCTTACAAAAGTGAAGGTGGAGTTAGATACAGTCATCTAATTTTTGGTTGTGTGATTTAGAGATGTACAAATCATAAAATGTTAATGACGAGACGATGCAGTATAAAGTCTACATAACAACCGTGGTCATGTCACTTTGAAGAAATGTGTAAGGTGAACTTGTTAGATTAAAGTGACATTGTAGTTTAATTTATATAGTCACATTCTAATATTATAGTTTTATAAAGTTTAACATATTCTTACAATAAATATAGCTTAGTTATTATGGCATCATTAATTGCAAGGTAACCAGATTAAATGATCTTTAAAGAAAACATGGTAGCTAAGTTTATTTTAACATTTAGACAGAGCTAGTTATTGTATGCCATATTGATGACTTTTCACTCTAGTGGAGTAATTTGAAGGGACAGTTAACTCATAGATATTTCAACATATAATATATCACAATTATCCTCTTTACCTGCTGGAGTGTATAAAATAGTTTACAAGTATTTCTGTTACCCTTCCTTTTTATTGTAAAATAGTGTATTTCTCCTATGGTATCTCCACCTATTCATAATGGTTTTGTCCTTAAGGTAAAGCTGTGTAAACACAGCCATTATAAGATAATTCACTCCTAGTGGGGCATACAATATATAAGCTAATACAAAGTACTAAAAATGTCTGAGCTTGATTGTTTTTTTAGATATAAGAAGTATATGTATATGTAAACAATGGGATAAAGTTAGGAGATCAGATTATATCTACAAGCTAAGAAAAATATATTTTGTTGTGGCTTCAAAATAATAACTAATAGACAAACAGGAAATATTGAATTTTATGCATTATATACTCTGTTGTTAGTAAAATAATAAGGAATTGTAAACACATTAAGTGATCCAAATATTAGAGTATACTGTCCATTTAAGAGTCTGCATTGATTCATTAAAAAATTCCATCAAAGGAGGTAGATAAGTGGACACTTATCATACAATGTCCTCACACAGGTCAAATGTATATTCATACAAGAGGATAGAGTATGACAAAATGTGTAATGTGTATTAAAGGGACATGAAACTGAAATATTTTCATTCATGATTCAGATAGAGGATACAATTTTAAACAACTTTCTAATTTACTTCTACTATCTAATATGTTTCATTCTCTTGGTATTATTTATTGAAGGAGCAGCAATGCCCTAATGGTTTCTAACTGAACACATGGGTGAGCCAATCACAATCGATATATATACACCAATCAACATCTAGAACCTTGGTTCTCTGTTGCTCCTGAGTTTGCTTAGATAACCCTTTCATCAAAGGATAACAATAGACAGAAGCAAATTAAATAATATAAGTAAATTGGAAAGTTGAGTAAAAGTGTATTCTCTATAAGAATCAAGAAAGAGAAATGTTGGGTTTCATGTCCCTTTAAAGAAAATATATATTTATGTGTAAATGTCCCTTTAAATGTATACAACCTTTCATGGGTTATGCACTCATCTATTTAAATATATTATCATATTTAGACATGACTGCATATTTATTTTAAAAACTTCACATTGCATATTTACTATTAGAACATTGGCTATTATGTCAACTATTTAGTTTGAGTTAATAGCTTGTGATGGCTTTTTCATTTGTAGTGAAAGGGAAATGCAACCATGGACTATAATAATCACATATGGTTCCTTCTCATGTTATCCTAGGTTTTTAGAAACTTACGGCTAGATTTAGAGTTTTGTCGGTAAAGACCCGCGTAGCTAACGCTGCTTTTTTTTCCAGCGCACCCTTAAGACAAGGCTGGTATTTAGAGTTCTCTGAAGGGCTGCGTTAGGCTCCAAAAAGGGAGCGTAGAGCCGAATTTACCTCCACTTCAACTCTCAATACCAGCGTTGCTTACGGTAGCGGTTAGCTGGAAAAACGTGCTTGTGCACAATTCCCCCATAGGAATCAATGGGGCAGTTTGGGCACAAAAAAAAACCTAACACCTGCAAAAAAGCAGCGTTAAGCTCCTAACGCAGCCCCATTGTTTCCTATGGGGAAACACTTTCTAAGTCTGCACCTAAAACCCTAACATGTACCCCGAGTCTAAACACCCCTAACCTTACACTTATTAACCCCTAATCTGCCGCCCCGCTATCGCTGACCCCTGCATTACACTATTAACCCCTAATCTGCCGCTCCGGACACCGCCGCAACCTACATTATACCTATGTACTCCTAATCTGCTGCCCCTAACATCGCCGACACCTATATTATATTTATTAACCCCTAATCTGCATCCCCAACGTCTCCGCTACCTTACCTACACTTATTAACCCCTAATCTGCCGACCGGACCTCACCGCCACTATAATAAATGTATTAACCCCTAAACCGCCGCTCTCCCACCTCGTAAACACTATAATAAATAGTATTAACCCCTAATCTATCCTCCCTAACATCGCCGCCACCTAACTTCAAGTATTAACCCCTAATCTGCCGACCGGACCTCGCCACTACTATAATAAATGTATTAACCCCTAAAGCCAAATTTAACCCTAACCCTAACACCCCCCTAAATTAAATATAATTTTAATCTAACTAAATAAATTAAATATTATTAACTAAAGTATTCCTATTTAAAACTAAATACTTACCTGTAAAATAAACCCTAATATAGCTACAATATAATGAATAATTACATTGTAGCTATTTTAGGATTTATATTTATTTTACAGGCAACTTTGTATTTATTTTAACTAGGTACACTATTTACTATTTACTATTTAATAGCTACCTATTTAAAATAATTACAAAATTACCTGTAAAATAAATCCTAACCTAAGTTACAATTAAACCTAACACTACACTATCAATAAATTAATTAAATAAATTAACTACAAGTACCTACAATTACCTACAATTAAATAAACTAAACTAAATTACAAAATAAAAAAACCCACTAAATTACAAAAAATAAAAAAAGATGACAAGAATTTTAAGCTAATTACACCTACTCTAAGCCCCCTAATAAAATAACAAAGCCCCCCAAAATAAAAAAAATTCCCTACCCTGATCTAAATTAAAAAAGTTAACAGCTCTATTATCTTACCAGCCCTTAAAAGGGCTTTTTGCGGGGCATGCCCCAAAGAAATCAGCTCTTTTGCCTGTAAAAAAAAACACAATACCACCCCCCAACATTACAACCCACCACCCACATACCCCTACTCTAACCCAAACCTCCCCTTAAATAAACCTAACACTACCCCCCTGAAGATATCCCTACCTTGAGTCGTCTTCACCCAACCGGGCACCGATGGACCAAAAGAGATAAATCCGGAGTGGCAGAAGTCTTCATCCTATCCGGGTAGAAGAGGACATCCGGACCGGCAGACATCTTCATCCAAGCGGCACCTTCTATCTTCATCCATCCGACGAGGAGCTGCTCCATCTTCAAGACCTCCAGCGCGGAACATCCTTCTTGACCGATGACTAGACGACAAATGAAGGTTCCTTTAAGTGACGTCATCCAAGATGGCGTCCCTCGAATTCCGATTGGCTGATAGGATTCTATCAGCCAATCGGAATTAAGGTAGGAAAAATCTGATTGGCTGATTGAATCAGCCAATCAGATTCAAGTTCAATCGATCGTAACAGCCAATAGAATGTGAGCTCAATCTAATTGGCTGATTGGATCAGCCAATCGGATTGAACTTGAATCTGATTGGCTGATTCAATCAGCCAATCAGATTTTTCCTACCTTAATTCCGATTGGCTGATAGAATCCTATCAGCCAATCGGAATTCGAGGGACGCCATCTTGGATGACGTCACTTAAAGGAACCTTCATTCGGTAAAAAGCAGCGTTAGGAGCCCTTAACGCTGCTTTTGATGGCTAACGCCAAACTCTAAATCTAGGCGTTAATGCATAGGCGTATGAGCAGCAAAGCATTACTGGGAGATATCTCTTTATTTGTGGGTGGGCCACAATGCATAGTTGCAATGGTTAGCCAGATGTCTTTCAATACTTCACACTATTGCATATCTGCTCCTTAACAATAAAGACACCGTTAAAAAATGTTTTTATATGTGAGCATTTCAGACAAATACATGCTCAATTTTTTTTTAAAAATTAAGGAACAGAAACGTATTTCCATAACCAAAAATTCCCTTTAATTTTCGCAAAGTAACATCCATTATAAATACAAATTACGTATTTCACCATTTTGGAAATATAGCATGGTAAACGTATCTTTCAACACGAGTTTAGCATCCATGTAAAGTCAAATCTAATTTCACTAGCACACAATCGATATGCATTGTTGGGATTGTAAATACATTTAATAGAGCACGTCAATACTTCACAATGAGTCACAATATTTATTTAATAAACAATGAATACATACAATGTTTAATTTTTGGAATCTCAAATATTTGTAAACTTTTATTAAAGAACTTGATCAATATAAAACATTGAAAATGTGTCATAAACATTTAATTATGTGACTGGATTACATTTACTATCGTGAGTAAAAATAAAATCTAGTTCAAATGTCCACAAAATATATTTAACAGGTTCCGTATAATATATATGCGTCACATATATACGCATACCATTCTCATAAATTCAAATTTATTCTACATGCCAAATGTAGTAACAGCACCCCCAGGAGGTATGTGTATGGAAGTTACAAAGATATGAATCCATGAAACATTAATAAGTAACGGCCAATCAGAGTTCATTACACAAACATAACTTGACTCAGTATGGTCTCACAGACATGCTTACAGTATTTTATCCAATCAGATGTACAGATAACATGTCCCATGGTATAGCTCATGTTTACTTCCCCATCTAAAAGTACATTACACGTTGCCATTTTGGTCAGTTCTCTAATGCCTGCTGTCGGATATATATATTTATATATTATATTTAGAAATAAAAATACTAGCAGACATGACGTCTCCCAGGTTCACACGGGCAGAAAGTACTGCACTGGTCCACGCGGTAGAGGAGTTTTATCCACAGCTGTTTGGGACTAAGAAGAGGTCCACAAAGCCGTCAATTAGGAAGGCCCTCTGGGTGTCACTATTTCTGTGAATGCGGTGAAAGACATCCAGAGGACCTCGGATCAAATCATGCGAAGATTCGGGGATATGAGGTTGCGGCTTCGCAATAAAGTCAAACTCACGAGGGAATGGGCAAGAGCCCGTCGGAGAGGTGGAAATCAGGATCCACCCCCGCGGAAACTTTTCCTACAACCTTATGAGGAGAATTTCTGCACCCTCCTCAATCTCTGTTTCCCCCACAGATTTGCTTCCGCATGCTCCTCGGCCCCTTCACAGTCCCCACTAGCTGCTGGCTCTGAAACTCCCAACCCAAAAGCCAGTGCAGCTCCAATCAGTGACCTGGGAGAAGGCACTACAGAGGCTGAGCTATGATTACGGCTCTTTAGCTGAAATGCGTAAGAATACCACACAGCTGTTTGCTTTGACCTACTGTTTTTATTATTATTGTGGATTATGGACTTTTAATATTCTTTCACTTGAAACAATAAATGTTACGTTTTATGTAAAATGGATATTGCTCTGCTCTTCTGTTTTTCTATTGTTTTTTGACCAGCATAGAGCATTTATCCACCCTTGCCTAGACTGTAAGAGTTTTTGAGTCCAGTACCTTCCGGATTTACATTTGCCTGGGAGGTTTGGATATCCTGCTCTATTGAGAGCCTTTCCATGAGGGATTTTGTGATTGTACAATCAGGCACTCTTGTGTTGCTAGTAGTCAGTCTCTATGGCTTAGTTAGCCTTACCGCACTACCGGAGGAGATAAAAGCAGATTGGCTAACGGAGCACACATCCGAGATACGCCCACAGTAGGCATCTGGAAGAGAATCGGACAGAGGAACAGCGAATTTGCTCTACTATATCACCGAAAGGTGTTTGGAGCAGTTTGGCCGATGGAGTAAATGCCCTAGACACACCTATCCTTGGTACATGGGGAGGAACCAGCCTGGCATCCTGTAAGGTGAGAGTTTAATTCCAGAAGCATACAAGGGACATTTTCAGTCAGCATAGTTGTATATCCATACTGAAAGTTTGCATCTGCATGTGCACAATAATTATGTCCCCTGCCTAAGGTTTCATTTAACTCATGAAATTTATACACTTTACAAACTGTCACCATTTATTGGACTGAAAATTGTTTTATTGAAGTATAGGTTTTTGGACTCCTCTCACAAGTATAAAGAACATTAAAGCCTAGAGGTTTATGCCTTCAACTTAGTTACAATTTTGAAGGATATCCCAGACTCTCAATTCTCTTGAACTGCACTACAGTGGCTGAACCAGGTAAATATCAGACATCTTATAATATATTAATTTTTTAGTAAATATTTAAGCAATGTGTATATAGTCATATATTAAACCTATATAGATCTCCCAACAGATGTTACATATGATGGTAGACATCTGAATTTTGAATTGTCACATATTAAATAGGAATAATGTTTTTTCTAGTGCTCTTCCGAATATGAGTCACAGAGCTAAAATGGAATTGCACATCCGTCAAATCCCTATCCTCCGCCATTTCATACATTGAATATCGATTCATACCAAAGTTTGAAATATTATTTTGTATCATTTAATCTTTACAATGATCCTATTGGAATATTGTGATACACACAATTGTAAATATATTCGAAAGCTTTACAAATTATGCTCATCACACTACTAGATCCAAATCAATTCCTAATCACGGATGCGCAATTACGCTTTTAATAATTGCACAATGCTCATGGAAGATATAATTGCGCAGAGACTTGAACATGGGTTTGCTGTAACAGTGGCATTACTTTAGACCTGTTTGTCAAATGTATACATTAATTAGTATAAATGTGAAGAATACAGTATCCTGGTTTTCAATCTTATAAATTCCAAAATCTATACTAGCAATATAAAAATAAAAAATGACCACTCAATGTCTAACAATTAATGACAATGCAAGAAGACATAAAATGACTTAAAGGGACAGTCAACAACATAAAAGCTTAAACAAAAAAAAAATGTTCTTTATTTATAAATACATTTTTGAAAATCATGAACTCACGTGAAGAATTATAATGTTTAACTTTGTCAATTTGAAAAACAATGTATGATTGTTTGTGTCAAAGTCCTGAGTTGTATTAATCATTTCCAATACTGATTTAATATTTCACAGAGAGGGATGTTGGTGCTGGAACCTCAAGCTCGGGTTTGTCCCAGTCTGGTATGTCTCATTGGCTTACAAATTTGGACATAACATTACCTGATCCATCCACATTGATCTATATTAACATGGATCCTCTAATTCAATTCCAAGTGTATTTAAAAAGAAGAATCACGATTCAGACATCGAATTCCATTGTAATCCAAATCACATTTTATTAGTATTCGAAGATATTCCTCTGATTCTTGCTATCTTTCTTTGAATGCAATATTAGGATCTTGCCCATTTTGTATTCTCTACATGGGTAGTGCTTGACAGTTGTTGGCTACATTTAGACAACACTAACACATTTTTTACACATGTGCAGAATATATAGATATACATCTCATATGCTTTGATATTTTCTTCTTATCATTAAAGGGACACTGAACCAAAATGTTTTCTTTCATGATTCAGATAGAGCATGCAATTATAAGCAACTTTCTAATTTTCTAATTTTATCATTCTCACAACCAAAAATGGGACGGCTCCTATGCATCACACTCCTGCTTTAAAAAAAAAAGATAGCAAGCAAACAAAGACAAATTAATAATAGGATTAAATTAGAAAGTTGATTAAAATTGCATGTTCTCTCCATTTCATTACATCAACATATAGAATAGTCAATTCCTTTAGAGTGACATTCACAAATATTGGTATTGAATTTATCTATAGATAAACAATATCTTTATTTATCATTACACTGTTTTGATGAAACAATACTGTGATTTAAATCACATATTTCCCTCTTGAACTACCTATATATATATATATATATATATATATATATATATATATATATATATATATATATATATATATATACATATATATATATATAAAAGCAAATTCTAACAGCACCATGATGACATAGTTTAAAATATCTATTATGTCTTGCATTGTGATCAATATGTGTTGTGTCAGAAACCAGATTACTGTACATTGCCCAGATGTATATATGTGCCACATGTATTATGCTCTAGTTGTCAACAGTTGTTATTCAAAGTGTTGTCTGTCTGAATTCTTTTACAAAGAGGGACCAATAGTTAATTGGAGATATGCCATAGATTAATATGATAAGAATTGGCTGTCTAATATTTAAAGAAATCGGACATATGTGAAAGACATCATTTTCTTTCCACTCACCTTGATGAACTAATGAATTTATTTTTCATATTAGTTTTCTAGTCTTCACATTTCAAAAGATATTATTTCCATTAATTTAAAATAATGTTATTTTTGAATACCAAATATGTATATTTAAATTTGATGTACAAATTGTGTTACATAATATTTATTTATATCATTAATAGATCTAGTTATTGTGACAAACTCGGAGGGAACCAGCACTGACACAGACCTGCCCTTGCATGACTCCATTAAAGTCCATTGACTCGTTCATATGTCATTAAAGGTGTCTTTTTCAAAAATATTATGATCATGAGTATGATGAAGCATTCCATTTAAATAAAACGTATAATGCATTCCTCTAATTTTATATATATATAATCTTAATATTAAGATTTCAAAGCTTTTTAGTCTACACCTTTGTGCTTCAGAACATGGCTAGCACATGTTGATATTTTGTATAAATGTAGACAACAATCATCAAGCGATACACACATGAGAAATATTAAATGTTCTATGTACTATGCTTTTTTTCCAGATTTACAAAATACAGACAAACACATTTAATTATTAATCATCGATAATTATATATTTTATTTCATTTGCATGCTCCATCAAAATTATTACATTCCTATCTTTGGTTCAGTATCTCTTTAATACAACATTGATATGTGTCCTTGAGCACCAGTAACACATGTTATAATATTTTTGATGTAAACACAACATATTATGTTTTACAGAGACTGATGTTACATATGTGATGGAGGAGGAAGTGGCTCCCTCGGAGTCTGATGGTACATCAAATATATATATAAATATAACATGTATCTAACATGTATTATTGTTTACAAATCATACTCTTGAAGAAAAATAAAGTCTACAGCTTTGTCACTTTAAAATATATTATTCCATTATTTTTAAAATACACTACTGCCCCCTTTCTATATCATGCAGCATGAACATATGTTGTTATTTCTTTTCCTATTTATGTATGAATTATCATGAATGACATCATGATGTCACATGCATATTACATCCAAACCCCCAATAATCATCTTATGATTGTACAGACAGTCATTGCTATTCATCTGAGTGCCTAGATGCAGACCATCTCATTAGGTCATCACTGTTCTGAGCTTCTCAGCCACTTCTAAGTATACATAAAACATAATCGTGTGGAAATTAATTTATGTAATTTCCTGATGTATTATATGTAAAGGGATTTGCTAATGATTTATGTGTAGAGTGTCCATTTCACTCAAACAGACATTAATATTCCTCTAACCTAGAAAATGCAATTCGTAATGTGTCTATTAATATTGGGATGGCATACATTTAATCCTAATGTAAAAGAGATATTCACAAAACATACTATGTAAAAGAAATGTCAGATAGATACCATTCTATTCTAAATCTTTAATATGAATGGTAGTATCTACCGTGTATAGATTCTGAAGAGTAATTGATTGAACCATCAAGCTTAAAATAATTTTATTTAAGATTACAAAGGCAATCTTTTTAATCTATATGGTAATCAAAGGCTATGTGGAGTGGCCATTTAGATTTGATCATATTACACACTCCCATATTATCAAATTGTTGGAGTCTCCAAAATCAATCCACGGCATGTGTCTAAAAGAACTCTTTGATGTTTCAATCTCAAATGCATACATGCATACTGATATATTATCAAAAAGAGAAATATCATATTATAAAATCATGAAGATTAGCACATAATGTTGACTTAGAAAAATATGTTTTTTTATGTATTGATCAAATGTTCCATGAATAATACCAGTGAACAATCAGAGTTTCAAGTATCATTTGAATATTATTATTAATTATACTTGATTCAAATCAATCAATACCTTTAAACATAGTCATTATCGTGACTTTGTATAAATATTTATGGAGAACAACAATACAGATTTTAAATGATGGTGAATATTGATTTCTCTCAAGATAATAACATATTTTTATATAACATATTTATTTATAACATTGCATTATATATTTCAGATGGATCTTCCACTTCTGGGCATCAGCCTCCCGCCCCTTCCCGTCCTTACCCCTATCCCGGCCCTTCCCATCCTGACCCCTTACCCACCCCTTCCCTAAAAGAAATCCCTACCCTCCTTTGCTGCTCTCTCCATTTTGCCCGTCCTGCTTCTCCCCCACCTACACAGCCACCAAATCCCCCAGCCCATGACTCCCCAGCTGTGCATATATATATATATATATATATATATACCAACACGCCCCAAGGATTAGTATATGTTAACATATGTTCTTGTTTAAAGGACAGTCATGTCAAACAAAAGATTAATGATTTAAATCGTAAATGTAATTTTAAACAACTTCCAATGTACTTTTATCACCAATTTTGCTTTGTTCTCTTGGTGTTGTTTGTTGAAAGCTAAACCTAGGATCTTCATATGCTAATTTGTTAGCCCTTGAAAAGTGCCTCTAATCTGAATGCATTTTGACCACTAGAGGGCATTAGTTAATGTGTATCATATAGAAAACATTGAGCTCATGCATGTATAGTTACCCTGGAGTGAGCACTGATTGTTTAAAATACAGGTCTGACAAAATAACTGTAATAAGGGGTAATTTTGCAGAGGCATGGATAAAAAGTAATCACAGAGGTAAAAACGTGTATTTGTATTACAATGTTGGTAATGTGTAATAAAGGAATTATATTTCTTTTGAAGCCACAATAATTCAAGTGTTGACTGTCCCTTTAAGCTGTGTTGTTGGCATCAACATAGTGATATACCATCATGTATAATTGTAATGGTCATTGTTTTGTATTAGAACAACAGTTTGGACATCACATCACAAAAACAAATCAGCAAGGACAACATGTGATGATATTGTCTTAAAACACTTGTAAAACACACTCTGCAAAACAATCTTTCTCCATGGACCCGGTCCCATAGAAGCCTATTCTATACAGAGTGTTCTCCACAAGTGTAAGAAGACAACATCATCACATACCTATCCTTTACACATTAAATAACTTAAAATTATATATATACATAAATACTTCTTCTTCCTTCCCTTCTTTCCACGAGACGGAGGCTCTGGGGAGGGCAAATGGCCACTCCGACGAGTCCTCTTTGTAGATGGTTGGGGAAGAAGGGGAGAAGGAGTAGTATGAGTGGTTGGGGATTCACCAAGCAGAGTAGGAGATGGAGGAGACCCATGAGCTGAGGGTCCAGGAGCTCTGGGTCCAGGAGCTGAGGGTCCAGGAGCTGTGAGTCCATGAGCTGAGGGTCTTCCCATTCCTGGTCTGCCTGCCACCTCCAGGAGGACCTACAAGATAATTTCAAGCAGCTGGTTCATTGTGTTTGTCATGAACTGTCGGTATTCCTGCATTTCTATTAGGAAGACCCTCATCAGCTCCACCTCTGGTACCTCTGGGGGGATGTTCTCCTCAGGAGGATCTTGTGCACGGTGGGCTGCTGGTGCACAGTGGACTAATGCACAGGGGCTGGTGCTGCAGGGGGGGCTGGTGCAGGGATGTCTTCTGCACGGGGGCTTCTTCAGGGGGGAAGGTGCAAGGATATCTTCCATTTCTCCTCGAGGTGATGTGTCACCTTCTGCACCACTCTCATGCCTAGGTAAAGGAGGAGCCTGTTGGTGCTGTGTTTCCTCCTCCCCGGCCTCAGACTCTGTATATTTGAAAATGAAAGAAATGAAGATATTAGCACAGTAATGTTCTATTTGAAAGTGTATTGATGAGGCTGCCTTCGTAATTCAATTGTAACCAAAATCAAACAATACAATTTACGTTCGTATTTGCAAACCCATCTTTCGGCAATCTAGATGGTCATTATGAATGTATTTTTGCATGTGTCTTAAATCCATTTAAATGCACACCTAATCTGTGGACTAAATACTAAATGTGCTGTCTTTTCTTCGAATCCAATTTTCTCAAGGTAATTCTGAATGCGTTTCCGTAATAACGTTTAAAAAAGCATAATTGCGTTAGTCATATCCCTAATTTCTTTTGCATGTTAATGGGTTATGCGGTGGATGTAAATAGATTATTAAATGAGATGTTGGGACGCAGCATTTCCTCCCATCTGCTATAGACAAATGTATGTTTCCGGCCCGCCACCGGTCCCTGCATGGTATGCATTCTCCCTTGACATCTTCTTCTTGAGTTCACTTCTGCAGTCCCGGTAGCGGTGCTGTATTGATTTGACAACCCTCCTACACTCCCCCACTGCGTTGACAGCATTCATGATCTTCATCCACAACTTTTTCTTATCTTAAGGGGTGGCCTTTTTTGCCTGCAGCCTCCTAGCCCTCTCCATATAGGCTGCTATGAGGACCTCCTTCTCCTCCATGGTATACCTCTCCTCCCTCTGCCTGGGATTCCCATTTGATGTGAGCCTCTGTTGTCCACAGTGTATTGCACCCTGTCTGCGTTCCTGCCCTACACCACTGGGCCCAGCCACTTGTTCATCTTCAACAAAGTGGCTGGGTCCACCCACCCCTTCCTCTCCCACTTCATCTCCCCCCTCCTCTCCGCCTTCCTCTCTAGTTCCTCTCCCCCTTCCTCTCCCCCTTACCTAACCTGCTCCCTAAGCTCCTCCATAACCTGCTCCCTAACCTGCTGCATAACCTGCTGCGTAACAAGCTGTAAGAGCTCCACGCTGATCTCCTGCCTCGGCTCTCCCCTAGCCCTCCTTCCCGCCATACTCATTCCAAATGTGAAAGTGCCCAAATGAAAAGGGGTCAAAATAATGAACTAAAAGTAAAAAGTGCTCAAACTGTGAATGGTCTTCAAAAAATAGGATAAGGGTGTTAATTAACAGCTGGGGTCTGAGCGTTTGCAGATTATTCCATCTCTCTAAGCTTCCATCTGTCTAAGTGACCATCTTTAAGTGACAGCACTGAGAATTAGACAAGAATTTCAACTGCACAAATCGCCACTTATTTAAGCTTAACATCTACTGAATCTAACCCTATTTCTAATTTACTTTCAGGTATGTCCCTTTAAAGCCCTTGCTGGATTTAAACTCTGTTTTTTTTTAACTCCTGGTATGTCCATTTAAAGCCCTCTTGTCTTGCTGGATTTAAACACTGTTTTTTAACTCCTGGTATGTCCCTTTAAAGCCCTGTGTCTTCCTGGATTTAAACACTGTTTTTTTAACTCCTGGTATGTCCCTTTAAAGCCCTGTGTCTTGCTGGATTTAAAAACTGTTTTTTTAACTCCTGAACCAACTGTCTACTCCATTAATCTACTCTTTCCTGTCCCCAGCATGTGCATATACTTATCAAACTTTGCTTAATTAATTAATCCCCACCCAATTTTCTTTCTTGAATCTACTCCTCTGATCTTGTAGCAATTCTGAGTCTTCTCACCTGGGTGTAACTTATCTCCCTGTCTCCAATCAATTAAACTCAGCTGTCTGCTGTAGGCTTATAAATTTAGGACCAGTTAGGGGAGAGCGTTAGCTGGGGTCTGAGCGTTTGCAGATTATTCCATCTCTCTAAGCTTCCATCTGTCTAAGTGACCATCTTTAAGTGACAGCACTGAGAATTAGACAAGAATTGAACAAGAATTGAACAAGATTTGAAGAAGATTTGAGGCAAGCAAAATATTTTATTTAAAAAAACGTTTGCTCTTAACATTCTGCTATGTTTTCAGAAATGCTTTTTCTTTTAACAGTCTCATGTCTATTCCACAAGCAGGCTCAAATGCTCATACCTTACCCTTCTCCACATGCAGTTTATATAGGCCCCTCTCTCCTTTCCTCTCCATACCTTAGCTCTCACAAACTACTTTCTATCTTAAAATCTATGTCCCTAAACTGCACCACCTCACAGAAATGCCCCCACTGCTATAAATCTCATTCTCACCTACTCTTACTTTCCATCTTGATGCTATTAGCATCAGGTGACATCTCTCCAAATCCTGGGCCCACCCTCATTCCCACCATTACCCAATCTCGCACTCCACACATAACCTCATCTCCATCCAATGCATCCCACACGCATACACTCCTTTCACCTGCGCACTATGGAACTCTCGCTCTGTCTGCAACAAACTTAAAGCAATTCATGACCTGTTTATATCAAATGCTTTCACCATTTTAGCAATTACAGAAACCTGGCTATCTCCTTCTGACACTGTTTCCATTGCTGCTCTCACACACGGTGGTCTTCACTTTAGCCATACCCCTAGGCAAGGTGAGAAACGTGGCGGCGGTGTTGGCATCCTGCTCTCCCCCTCCTGCACTTATCAATACCTACCTCCAATCCCATCTCTTTCCTTCTCCTTCTTTGAAGTCCACTGTATTCGTCTCTTCTCCCCCCTATCCCTAAAAGTGGCAGTTATCTATCGCCCTCCTGGACTAACCTCCCAATTCTTTGACAACTTTGCTGCCTGGCTTCCTCACTTTCTCTCTTCAAATATACCAACCTTAATTCTTGGGGACTTCAACATTCCCATTGACAACCCATCTGCCCCTTCTGCCTCTAAACTTCTTTCACTCACATCCTCCTTCGGTCTATCACAATCCACCCCATTCCCGACTCACCGTGATGGACACTCCATCGACCTGGTATTTTCCTACCTCTGCTCTATATCTGACACCACCTGTCGCCCTTTTCCCATTTCAGACCATCACCTGGTCACCTATAATATTAATGCAACAGCTAAACCCACTTCTCCATCCCGCCCCCGCACCTGGAGAAATACACATGCTGTGGATCCGCTCCAATTTTCAAAAATCATTCAAAATCTCCTCCCTCACACCTCCACTATAACCTGCCCTGATCTCGCTACAGCCCACTATAGCAAAACTCTCTCCTCTGCATTAGACACACTTGCCCCTCCCCAGCTGCGCAAAACACCACGCCATCAGTTACAGCCCTGGCATGCTCAGCAAACACGCTATTTGCAAAAATGCTCCCGTACTGCTGAGCGTGTCTGGTGGAAAACTCACTCTGAACCCGATTTCATACAGTATAAATTTATTCTTCGGTCATACACTTCCGCCCTTCACTTAGCCAAACAAACTTACTTCTCTTCTCTCATATATACTCTTTCCTCAAACCCTAAATGACTCTTCTCCACCTCTAACTCTCTCCTCTACCCACCTGCTCCACCACCCCCGCCTGTCTTTAGTGCTCAAGACCTGGCTGACTACTTTTTAAACAAAACACATACTATCCGAAGCAACATCCCAACACCAACCTGCATTACTCCAACAACAGGCCCAATTACTCCCTCTGCCACCCTCTGCAACTTCCATCCAACCACTGAGAATGAAGTTTCTTCCTTACTATCTTCCTCACGCCTCACTACCTGCCCACTCGACCCTATCCCTTCCCATCTAATTCCCTCCCTATCTTCCACCCTCACTCATGCTCTTACCCACATCTTCAACCTATCTCTCTCTACCGGCTCATTCCCATCTTCTTTCAAACACGCAAAAGTCACTCCCATACTCAAAAAACCCTCCCTCAACCCTAATTCTCCTGAAAGCTACCGCCTCATATCACTGCTTCCACTAACATCAAAACTCCTTGAAAAATTAGTTTACAATCGCCTAACCCACTTCCTGTCCGCCAACTCCTTGCTTGACCCACTGCAATCCGGATTCCGCCCAAAACACTCAACTGAGACTGCCCTTACCAAGGTCACAAACGATCTTCTCTCTGCTAAAAATATTGGCCACTACTCTATACTCATCTTAATTGACCTCTCAGCTGCCTTCGACACAGTTGACCACCCCCTCCTCCTACAGACCCTTAGCTCTTTTGGCCTCTGTGACACTGCTCTTTCCTGGATTCACTCCTATCTTTCTCACAGGTCTTTTTCTGTGTCACTTGCCGGCGACTCCTCCTCTCCTATGCCTCTGTCTGTTGGAGTACCTCAAGGATCTGTTCTGGGTCCTCTACTCTTCTCCATCTACACTTCTTCGCTAGGAAAACTTATCAACAGTTATGGTTTCAAATATCACCTCTATGCTGATGACACCCAGATCTACCTCTCCACCCCTGCTCTCTCTCCCTCTGTCCTCTCTCATGTCAGCAACTGCTTATCTGGTATTTCTTCCTGGATGGCCTCTCACCACCTAAAGATTAACATGTCCAAGACTGAGCTCCTTCTTATCCCCCCCTCAAGCTCTACGCCGACTTCTGACTTCTCTATCCCTGTTGACGGCATCACCATTTCCCCATCGCCCCAAGTCTGCTGCCTCGGAGTCACACTTGACTCAAACTTATCCTTCATCCCCCATATCCAATTGCTTTCTACATCCTGCCGCAATCATCTACGCAATATTTCTAAAATTCGCCCTTTTCTGAGCGCTGACACCACAAAGCAAATAATCCACTCCCTTGTTATCTCCCGACTGCAACAACCTACTCGCTGGCCTTCCTCTTTCCCGCCTCTCCCCCTTTCAATCCATCCTAAATGCCTCTGCCAGGCTGATCCACCTTTCCCATCGATCTGTATCTGCTGCACCTCTCTGTGAGTCCCTTCATTGGCTCCCCATTCACAGCAGAATTAAATTCAAAATTCTCACCCTTACATACAAAACTCTCACCAACGCCGCTCCCCTCTACCTATCCTCTCTAATACACAAGTATACTCCAGCCCGTCCACTAAGATCCAACAATGACCTGATCCTTGCATCCGCAACTATCACCTCCTCTCATGCTAGACTGCAGGACTTCTGTCGTGCAGCACCTACCCTCTGGAACACTCTCCCTCATGTTGTCAGGCTTTGCCCTAATCTGTCTTCCTTTAAATGCTCCCTGAAGACTTTTCTGTTCAGGGAAGCCTACCACCCAACTCAATAATAAATTAATTTCACTTACCTAAGATTTCCCTCATCTAACTCTGTATTAACATCCTTCTCAATCTTGCAGTCCTCACCTCCTGTTTCCCAACCTCCTACCCTTCTAGATTGTAAGTTCCCACGGGAATAGGGCCCTCAATCCCTCCTGTATGTGTTTGAAAATGTTGTCCTGTATCTTACAAGTCTTGTATTGTTTTATTTAAATGAATTGTATCCATGGACAGCGCTGCAGAATATGTTGGCGCTTAATAAATAAAGTATAATAAAATAATAATAACAGACAAACGTATAAATAAAATGATTAAATGAGGGTATGTAAACAATAGGTTGTTGTAAATCAACCAAATTCAAACTATGGGATGGGTATAGGATTAAAAGGAATGGGGTATGGAGTGTATGTGCGTGTATGTAGTGCTACTGATATGCGTATATATGTATTGAATGTGTTTGTGTGTAAATGTGTTTATGTAATGTACCAAACAACAGCACTCGTCCAGATAAACTCTAACTAACTCTCACTCACTAACTCTCTGTCTGTCACTAACTAACTCTCACTCACTAACTCTCTGTCTCTCACTAACTAACTCTCACTCTCTCTTACTAACTAACTCTCACTCACTAACTCTCTGTCTCTCACTAACTAACTCTCACTCTCTCTTACTAACTAACTCTCACTCACTAACTCTCTGTCTCTCATTAACTAACTCACTAACTCTCTGAAACCTCCAACGCCTAGACCTGCACCTATCTCGAAAAAGCAATATAGTCAAAGAAGCCATGTTTCTAGCGTGCTTATATACCCTATGTAAATGGTTAATGATGTACCGGTTTGCAGAGTAAAGGAGGTTCAGGTGTGCTTTAGTGATGATTTGTATGTGTGCAATGTGTATTAGTTGTTTTAATTTGCGCATGCTCATATGGAGTTTGTAAATGCCCATATGTATTTGTGGAATGTGTCCAATGCGATGATGTCATAGTGATCATTTTGCATAACATTCCTCAAATTTAGCATCCCAAAATCTAAATGTCGGTTTCTGTTTGTATCGTATTAGTTAACTGTTGAAAAAGTTTATTTTATACTAATGTTTTGTAATCGTCAATGCGAATGTTTTGTTTGTGTATCAGTGTGCAATTCATTTTTCATGTTGTTTTGTTCCGTGATGCAGATCGCAATGTATTTTGATAATCCTTGTTTAGTGTAAATGTTGTGTAGTATTAGTAGTAAAGTATTAGGAATGTTGAATGCATATGTGCTACGTTGTGTAAGTGATTGTTGTTTGTCCATTTGATCTTATTTTAGTTTGTGTCTATGATGTTGTATGCGTTATATGAAAGAGCAGTATGTAGTTCTCACGATATCGAGTGTTAGAAGAAAAATCTGTGTATTCTTCAATTTGCATTGATCTCTATGGGAGATTCCTTTATGTGTCCGTGATTCCTATAGGGAAATAAACATGGTACTCATATTACCGCGATGCGTAACGAGGTTGTTTTCAGACTTGTAATTCTGACATTATAAGAAGTTTGCAATGAAAATAACGTACACGGCCATAACGCCATAACTTGTAATCTAGCTGATTGTTAATAAATATCAGTGGTGTATGCAGAATAGTACTACTGAAAATTGGAAAGCCTATATAGAAGCAAAGAGACAAAGGGACTCCTTTTTCATTCAAAAGGAAACACAAAATAAAATAAAGAGGAATAGTTGGTTCATGTCATATGGTAATAAAGCAGGGAAATATCTGGCAAAATTAATTAAGTCACAAAATCAAAATAAGATGATCATGTCTATCAAAATTAAAGATAAGGGGATTAATCAGCCACAAGACATCATGCGAGAATTCCAAAAATACTTTAATGAGCTATATGCAAACAATTAAATAAATCACAAAACAAAGGAGATATTTTGGAGTAAAATTAAACTTCAACACATTTCTGGAGAGAACCTTGACATGCTTAACACCCCTATCTCTGGTAAATAAGTTAAATTTGCTATAAAAAAATTGGCCCTTAATACAACCCCTGGCTCAGATGACTTACCGGGAGAGATGTACAAAATATTAGAAGACAAAATTAATTCCATATTGAATATTATGTATAACACATTTTTTGTAGAAAAACATTGTCCATCTAAATATTTTAACGAATCTAGAATATAACTGATTCTAAAACAAGGTAAATATTCTAATTTGATAGATTATTTTAGGTCCATTTCTTTTTTAAATTTGGATTACAAAATTCTAACACAAATTCTGGCAAAGAGACTCCAGTCGGTTATTGATACCTTCATCCATCCAGACCAGACTGGGGGAAGAACATTAATATATAATATTAGGAAATTAGAAATAGCTTTAACTAACTGTGATGTATCCAATAACGAGAACTCTTTTTTAGGAGAAGATGCAGCTATCATAACTTTGGACACACACAAAGCATTTGATTCCCTGATATGGGATCACATGCTTACTACGATTTATAAGTTTGGTATTTCAGGCAATTTTTTAGATGTTATTTATCTTTTGTACACTTCTCCCATGTCTGTCCTTTGTATTAATATGTCTCTATTAGACAATATTGTCTTGAAACGGGGAACTTGCCAGGGCTGTCCTATTTCTTCTCTGATTTTTTAATTTATCAATAGAACCCTTGGCTATTTTTCTTAGAAACAATATTGAGGGAATAAACATAGGGAATCTAAGGCCTAGATTTAGAGTTGGGCGGTAGCCGTCAAAACCAGCGTTAGAGGCTCCTAACGCTGGTTTTGGGCTACCGCCGGTATTTAGAGTCAGTCATTAAAGGGTCTAATGCTCACTTTCCAGCCGCGACTTTTCGATACCGCAGATCCCCTTACATCATTTGCGTATCCTATCTTTTCAATGGGATCTTTCTAACGCCGGTATTTAGAGTCGTGGCTGAAGTGAGCGTTAGAAATCTGACGACAAAACTCCAGCCGCAGAAAAAAGTCAGTAGTTAAGAGCTTTCTGGGCTAACGCCGGTTTATAAAGCTCTTAACTACTGTGCTCTAAAGTACACTAACACCCATAAACTACCTATGTACCCCTAAACCGAGGTCCCCCCACATCGCCCCCCGATCAGCCAATAGAATGCGAGCTCAATCTGATTGAACTTGATTCTGATTGGCTGATTCCATCAGCCAATCAGAATATTCCTACCTTAATTCCGATTGGCTGATAGAATCCTATAAGCCAATCGGAATTCGAGGGACGCCATCTTGGATGACGTCATTTAAAGGAACCGTCATTCGGCGAGTAGGCGTCGGTTGAAGAGGTTGGATCCGCGTCGGTTGGAAAGAAGATGGCTTCGCTCCGCTCCGCTCCAGAAGAAAGAAGATTGAAGATGCGGCTGGACTTCCGACTTCAGCCCAATGATGGAGTTCTTCAGCCGCTGCTTGGATCCAGACTTCAGCCCGAGGATGGACGTCACTCTTAAGCCCCCCGCTTGGGCTTGGATCAACACTTCCGAGGCTTGGATCAAGACTTCCGAGGACGGATCGGTGAACCTGGTATGGTGAAGATAAGGTAGGAAGATCATCAGGGGCTTAGTGTTAGGTTTATTTAAGGGGGGTTTGGGTTAGATTTGGGGTATGTGGGTGGTGGGTTGTAATGTTGGGGGGGGTATTGTATGTGTTTTTTTTACAGGCAAAAGAGCTGAATTCTTTGGGGCATGCCCCGCAAAGGGCCCTGTTCAGGGCTGGTAAGGTAAAAGAGCTTTGAACTTTTTAAATTTAGAATAGGGTAGGGCATTTTTTTATTTTGGGGGGCTTTGTTATTTTATTAGGTGGCTTAGAGTAGGTGTAATTAGTTTAAAATTGTTGTAATATTTTTCTAATGTTTGTAAATATTTTTTTATTTTTTGTAACTTAGTTCTTTTTTATTTTTTGTACTTTAGTTAGTTTATTTAATTGTAGTTATTTGTAGGTATTGTATTTAAATAATTTATTGATAGTGTAGTGTTAGGTTTAATTGTAACTTAGGTTAGGATTTATTTTACAGGTAATTTTGTAATTATTTTAACTAGGTAACTATTAAATAGTTATTAACTATTTAATAGCTATTGTACCTGGTTAATATAATTACAAAGTTGCCTGTAAAATAAATATTAATCCTAAAATAGCTACAATATAATTATAATTTATATTGTAGCTATATTACGGTTTATTTTACAGGTAAGTATTTAGCTTTAAATAGGAATAAGTTATTTAATAATAGTTCATTTATTTAGTTAGATAAAAATTATATTTAACTTAGGGGGGTGTTAGGGTTAGGGTTAGAATTAGCTTTAGGGGTTAATACATTTATTAGAATAGCGGTGAGCTCCAGTCGGCAGATTAGGGGTTAATGTTTGAAGTTAGGTGTCGGCGATGTTAGGGAGGGCAGATTAGGGGTTAATACTATTTATTATAGGGTTATTGAGGCCGGAGTGAGGCGGATTAGGGGTTAATAACTTTATTATAATAGCGGCGCGGTCCGGTCGGCAGATTAGGGGTTAATAAGTGTAGGCAGGTGGAGGCGACGTTGTGGGGGGCAGATTAGGGGTTAATTAATATAATATAGGGGTCGGCGGTGTTAGGGGCAGCAGATTAGGGGTACATAGGGATAATGTAAGTAGCGGCGGTTTACGGAGCGGCAGATTAGGGGTTAAAAAAATATGCAGGTGTCAGCGATAGCGGGGGCGGCAGATTAGAGGTTAATAAGTGTAAGGTTAGGGGTGTGTAGACTCGGGGTACATGTTAGGGTGTTAGGTGCAGACGTAGGAAGTGTTTCCCCATAGAAAACAATGGGGCTGCGTTAGGAGCTGAACGCGGCTTTTTTGCAGGTGTTAGGTTTTTTTTCAGCTCAAACAGCCCCATTGTTTTCTATGGGGG
Source organism: Bombina bombina (assembly GCF_027579735.1). Lineage (NCBI taxonomy): Eukaryota > Metazoa > Chordata > Amphibia > Anura > Bombinatoridae > Bombina > Bombina bombina. The sequence goes on along the minus strand of NC_069501.1, from coordinate 780,337,841 downwards.
AATCGTGCACGAGCACGTTTTTGAAGCTGGCCCCGTCCGTAAGCACCGCTGGTATAGAGAATTGCAGTGTCGTTAAATTATGCTCTACGCTCCCTTTTTGGAGCCTAACGCACTGAAAACCCAGCCATTCTGTGAACTCTAAATACCAGCGGTATTTAAAAGGTGCGGCCAGAAAAAAGCACGCGTAGCTAACGCACCCTTTTGGCCGCAAAACTCTAAATCTAGGCGATAGACTGCAGCTGGCTATATATGCTGATGATCTACTGATCTACTGATCTACTGAAATTTACTCAAAATCTTGAAAATAATCTGCCTATAATTATTAAAGATTTAGAGGATTTTCAATCTTTCTCAGGTTTCTAGCATTAACAAAGCGCTGCGGAATCTGTTGGCGCTCTACAAATACCTGATAATAATAATAATTAACAAGTCTAAGACAGAAATTTTATGGCTGATTAAACACACAAACTCACGCTAAACACCTTTTAAAGAGGCAAAGACCTCATCTCATATATTGGTACTCACTAAATATTTATCCCTTGATTACTTCCCTAACAAATGATATTTATAGATGGATGAATTTACCCTTATCTCTATCAGGAAGAACTCATCTAATAAAAATGGTCACCCTCCCAAAATGTTTGTATACATTCCAGGCCATTCCTTTGCTTTTAGTAAAGAAAGACATAATTATTATAAATAAATATATTAGACAAATCATCTGGAATAAGCAGAGATCCAGAATAGCTACAAACCGGCTGTATGCCCACAAAAAAAGCCTTTGGAATGGCATTACCAGACATCGAAAGTTATAATATTGCAACAAATGCCAAGTATGTACTTGATTGGTTTGTAGAAGTAGGACACTTTTCTATTTTTGAAGTAGAAAATTCTTTGGTAGCACCATTCTCTCTGAAGTCTCTCGCCCATATACTATCAAATAAACTACCTAAAAAAAATAAAACTCACGCTTATAGAACAACCTATATGGGCCTGGCAAAAACTTTGTGTAAAACTTGGTATTAATTATAAGATATCCTCCTTTTTAACTATTAGAGGAAATCCAGAATTTCTGGATGGATATGACTTGGGAAAGTGTCTCATTTAGGTGTAAGGTACATAGTCCAGCTATGTGATATTGAAAATAATAGAGTTAAAACATTTAATGAATGTAAAGATGAGTTTGGGATCCCTAATCATAATTTTTTTTTATATCTCCAGCTCCAACATAATGTCGAACAACTGCTAAAATACCCGAATTCAGATTGGGATAACTCTGTTATAAGACAGTTTTTTTCTGTTATTTCAACAAGGGATTTTTTCTATCACTACTATATATAGCTACCTAGTAAAATCCAAAGACGATAATAATCTGAGATATATTAATAGAAAATGGGGCAAAGAGGTTTTAAATCAAGAAGAGCGTGACCTATTGGTGACTTCAGGTAGGAGGGTAACCAAAGCGATAAAGGGGCAATACTATATAGAACAGCATATTAAATTAATATATCAGACCTTTATCACTCCTAATTTTCTCTTACATTGGGTGAAAGGTGAGGTTAACTTATCATGTGTTAAATGTAGTCTCAGAGGGGCAGATATGCTCCATTATTTTTTGGTATTGTCACATAATTCAGAGATTTTGGGAAAGATATATTTTTGGGCATCCAAAATTCTGAAGTGTTATAAATATATTTTCAAACACAAGGTTTTCTTCTTAACAACCTTTGATGAAAGTGGTAGTAATGTTTATTTACTAAATACAGCCATTCTCCTTGCGAGAAAACTGATATTGAAATATTGGAAACCCAAGAAAGAACCAGAATTTTCAGAATTTCAGAATAATATTTTGTATCAATTAGGTTTAGAACAGGCCAAAGTGCAGCTGGAAATGGAAGCCAATATCAAAATGTTTTTTGAAAAATGGAATGACTATATTAAGTCATTAAATATAAATGCACAAAAAACAATTATTAAGCTGTTTAAGAATTTGATTTTCACTTTGGAAGCTAACTTAAGCGGTGAATGGTTGTATCCCTGGAGTGACCAATGATTTATTTATTTGTTTATCCACTTAGTTAGTGGAAGTTTCTGTTTGGTTCTATGTATATGAAAGTTTGTATTATGTAATATACAAATTGTTGATGTATGGATTTTGTAAAAGAAACTGGCTTTGACTTTTTGTTTTGTTTTGAGGGAAGCTGCGTCTCCCAATCTTTGTTTTTGTGGTACACTAATAAATAAAGCTGGTTTAAAAAAACAAACAAAAAAAACAAAACGAAGATTTACCCTATAACTTTTTGCAGGCTAAGCTATGTTATGTTAAAAATTATGTTCCAGCAAAACATGTATCATTTAAGTTTTTTTAATTATGTAAAAAGAAATAATTCCCTGTAATATTTCAAATAAACTTTACGTTATTGTACAGCTATTCCACTCAGACTGAATGATAAGCAAGTCAGTCAGGATGGGTGGTATAAGGGTAAAGCAAACCCTCAGCATTTGTGCACACTTTATAGGAAGTTAAGTGGTCAACAGAAAATATTTGGTATATTAAGGGAATAGTACATATATCTATTTGTATACAGCATACGCTACAATTAATAAAACGTGTTTACATTTATATGCTGCTGGAACAATTTTAAATTATGTTTTTCTTATATTATGTTACTACTACTTTTTCTAATACTGCCCCACACAAAAAAATTTCAAATAACAAATAAAGTCATTGTAGAGGCTGTTGCAGTTTACTCCCAGTAACACTGCACTTTTTAGGTCAATATTCCCAAATGATAGGGTAATAAATAACAGAAAACAAAGTGTCTATAATGTTACATGCAGGATGAATCCCCTAATCTGGTCAGTATAAAATATGCCTTGTTGAAAAAAGATGATGGTTAAAAGTTTGTCTATAGTAGAGGTGGGTTCTACCCTTTAATGTCTTAGTTTTGTTTTTTTTTAGCAACCTTAGCTTGTACCCTATAAATGGCTGCACAGTGGAGATGGCAGAGGGCATCTTATTTACTTATTCCTACTTTCTTATTTATTATTCTCCTTGTCTTACTGTAGCATAGGATATGTAAAAAAAACTACCTTGTAAAGGTATGGCTGTTATTGCCTTTAAGAAGTAGGGTTGCTACAGTCAGGGCCGCCATCAGGGGGTGACAGAGGTGACTCCTGTCAGTGGCCCAATGGGCCAGGGGACCCCATGAGACAAGAACAACTTATTTATTTATTTATTTTTTTAAATTCATTTTGGCAGCCACCAGAGGGTACTACAGCAGAGTGCTATTGAGCGTGGGAAATGTTATTACAAGGAGTAAAGCATTAGCATTTGAGAGTATTTCTGAGTGTGCACTAAACCACTATGCACAGTGTGAGACAGACTTAGCACTTAAGTTTGTACAGTGTTTGCCTGAGTCTGATGGCAGATCACTTTCATTTGCAGAATAGATTGGACTTACTTAGTAAATGATTTTTATTTCTTTGTGCAATTTCGTATAGTACGTTCAATGTGGTAGTAGTTGTATGGTGGGGCCAGGGGTCCATAAAAACAATTTTTTTTTAGCAATATGCAGCAGTGTATTTATGATTATTTGACAATGCTGTAGAAATTATATATTTAAAGCAAAGCAGAAATGTTTCCTCCTCAATACACAAATGGTAGGTGCCCTTTTGGCAGATATAAGTTTTTTTTACTTAATATATATACAGTATATATATATATATATATATATATATATATATATATATATTACATTCCAGTTTACTGCCCCTTTATGCAAGGACTTTCCAGATGCAAGGCGGCATTTTATCTTAGATTTTACATCTGCATAAAATGTTATACTCTCAGACTAATATTTCTCAGTGTTTGAAATGAGACAGCTTAACTTAACACTGTTCAGTTTACACTACATCTGACTTAATTTTGAAATATATACAAACAAGACTACATTCTGCATTTAACCAGATCTAATGGTATGAGACTGAGTACCACAGCTTATGGTTCCACCAAGACCATATAGAGTACAGCATTTTTAAAATCCATAAGTACAGCTGACAGATGGTGACATTTGTACTCCCTATTTGAAGTGGTGCTCTTGTTTGTGAAAAAAAACACATATGTCAACCTTTCAAAAGTACTTTTTTCATCTAGCCATCTACCAAGATCATTAATGTACTATTTTTAATTCACAGAATTATTTTTGTTTGCACATTTACAAATATGATTCTTTAAAAAGTGATCTCTTAATTTCTGCAATTTTTTTTTTATCATGCATGTCACACACTGTTGATTTAGGGGATGCAATGTGCAGACATTTTACGTCCTGTGAGTTTTTCTGTGGGTGTCTGTGTTTATGTCTTTGTGCTTTTGTTTGTGTCTCTATGAGTGTTTATGTATTTTTTTCTGTGGGTCTCTCTTTGAGGGTGGGTGTGTATGTCTTTGTGCATTTTCTGTGGATGTCTGTGATGGTGTGTGCGTATGTCTTTGTGCTTTTTCTATGGGTATCTCTGCGAGGGTGTGTGTATGTATGTCTTTGTGTATTTCTCTAGATGCCTCTGTGAGAGTGGTTCATATGTCTTTGTGTGTTTTCTGTGGATGTCTCTGTGAGGGTGTGTCCGTATGTCTGTGCATTTTCTGTGGGTGTCTCTGTGAGTGTGTGTATGTCCTTCTGTGTATTCTGTGGATGTCTAAGTGAGGGTGTGTGTATATGTATGTCTTTGTGTGTTTTATGTGGTTGTCTCTCTGTGTGTGTATCTTTGTGTGTTTTCTGAGGCTGTCTCTGTCAGTGTTTCCTTGGGTGTATGTGAAAGTTTGTGTTTCAGTTTGTGTGTGTCCCTTATCTGTTCCTTTTTAGTACATTTTACTACAGAATAATGAGACCTTTTCTGGAAGTCACCAATCCACCATTTAACCTTTCAATTGTTGTTTAGGCAGTTCAGGGCCCTTCCTTTCAGCCACTGCATGCTGTTGTCATCATTTAGTTGGCATCTTCCTTGACAAAAAGATAATCAGAACTCCATATTTTGTTTTGTAAATCTCCTTTTTTGACAAAACTGTAGTCTACCTCATTACTTGTCAGGTCAATGTAAACAAGTGCTGAGTGTCTGTTTGGGTGTCTGTGTCTGAGTGTGTTTGTGTGTTTCTTTGTGTGTCTGCTAGAGTGTCTATATGTGAATCCTTATGTGTGTATGAGTGTTTCTGTGTGTTTCTGTGTTTGTGTGTTACTACCTTTACAACATTTCCAAGTTTGACTACACTTGGTCAAAAATTACACATATCAATGGTTAAGTCAGGGGCCCCAAAATTTCTAGTGGCGGCCCTGGCTACAATAATAAATGTGCCACCTCCATAGTAACTGCAAAAGAATTGTGTGTAAGAGAGTTTGTCTGTGTTAGATAGTGAGAATATGAAAGAGTGAGAAATAGGATGTGTTTGTGAGAAAGTGAGAATATATGTGAGAGAAACTGTGTGACAGAGTGTTTAAAAGTGTGTTTGAGTCTTATTTGTAAGATTGTGTGAGAGTTAGATTATGTGAGTGTGTAAGAGAGAGCTTGTGTGACACAGTATTTGTGCGTATCTGTGATTGTGTGTGTGCATATATATATCTGAGTGTGTGAATATCCCTTGCTGTATATGTATGTGTGTAATTATTCCTGCCTCAGCTTGCTGCCATGTGAGCATGAATATTCTCTTTTTATGTATAAGAATAAGTTTAAAATTTTTATTAGTATATAATTGTATAAAAAAGAGTTTTTTAATCTTAATACAAATGTATATTAGAAGCGTATAATGGTGTAATACAAGTTTATGTATGACATCATGAAAATATGGAGTTGAAAAAATGGGATTACTAAGAAATTTCATGGGACCATTAGCTCTTGGGCAACGTTTTCAACCCCTGTATATATGTATATGTGTATATACACAAATTAACACATACATATATATGTATATAAACAGGGCCACCATCAGGAGCTGAATAGGGTGATTCCTGTCAGGGGCCCAGTGGGCCAAGGGGCCCCATGAGGCAAGCACAACTATTTTAAAAATATATATATATTTTTTTACATTTTGCAGCCACCAGAGGGCGCTACAGCAAAGTGCTTTTGAGTGTGGGAAATGTCATTACAAGGAGTAAAGCATTAGCATTTGAGAGGATTTCTGAGTGTGCACTAAACCACTATGCACAGTGTGAGACAAACTTGGCACTTCAGTTTGTACAGTGTGTGCCAGAGTCAGGTGGCAGATCACTTTTCATTTGCAGAGTAGGTAGGTAGTTTTTTTTATTTATTTGTCCAACTTCAAATTGTAACTTTAGTGGGGTAGTTCTGTGGTGGGGCCAGGGGTCCATAAAAACACATTTTTTTTGCAATATGCAGCAGTGTATTTATGAATATTTGACAATGCTGTATAAATTCTATATTTAAAACCATGCTGAAATGTTTGCTCCTCAATACACAAATGGTAGGTGCCCTTTTGGATGATATGATTTTATATATATATATATATATATATATATATAATTACATTCCAGTTTACTGCCCCTTTATGCAAGAGACTTTCCAGATGCCAGGAGGCATTTTATCTAGGATTTTTACATCTGCATAAAATGTTATACTCTCAGGCTAAGATTGCTCAGTGTTTAAAATGAGACAGGTTAACTTAACACTGTTCAGTTTACACTACAGCTGACCTAATTTTGAAATATATACAAACAAGCCTAAATCCTGCATTTAACCAGGTTTAATGGTATGAGACCTAGTGCCACAGCTTATAGATCCACCAAGACCATATAGAGTACAGCATTTTCAAAATCCATAAGTACAGCTGACAGATGGGAACATTTATACACCAGATTTGAAGTGGTGCTCTTGGTTGGGGAAAATGGGAGGGGGAACCACAAACGTCTGTCAACCTTTCAAAAGTACGTTTCTTCATCTACCCATTCTGACAGATCAATAATGTATAATTTTGAATTCACAGAAGTATTTTTGTTTGCACATTTACAAATATGATTCTTTAAAAAGTGATCTCTTAAGTGATCTCTTAATTTCTGCTATTTTTTTTATCATGCATGTCACACGCTGTTGATTTAGGGGATGGCAATGTGCAGAAATTTTACCTCCTGAGAGCGTTTCTGTGGGTGTCTGTGTTTGTGCTTTTGTTAGTGACTCTATGAGTGTGTATGTATTTTTTTTTCTGTGGATTTCTCTGTGAGGGGTTGTGTGTCCGTCTTTATGCATTCTCTGTGGATGTCTCTGTGAGAGTGTGTGTGTATGTTTTTCTTTGTGTGTTTTCTGTGAGTGTCTCTGTGTGTGTGTGTGTATGTCTTTGTGTGTTTCCTGTGGGTGTCTGTGAGTGTGTATGTCTTTGTGTGTTTTCTGAGGCTGTCTCTGTGGGTGTTTCCTTGGGTGTATGTGCAAGTTTGTGCTTAAGTTTGTGTGTGTGTGTCCATTGTTTCTTCCTTTTTAGGACATTTTGACCTTACTACTTATTATTCACATCTTTCTACAGACTTTGAGACTAATGAGACCTTTCTGGAAGTCACCAATCCACCACTTAACCTTTAAATTATTGTTTAGGCTGTTCAGGGCCCTTCCTTTCATCCACTGCATTCTGTTGTCATCATATAGTTGTCATCTTCCTTAACAAAAAGATAATCAGAGCTCCATATTTTGTATTGTAAATCTCCTTTTTTGACAAATCTCTAGTCTACCTCATTACTTTTCAGGTCAATGTAAACAAGTGCTGGGTGCCTGTGTGGGTTTCTGTGTCTGGGATTGTTTGTGTGTTTCTTTATAGAGTGTCTATATGTGAATCCTTATGTGTGTCTGTGTGTTTGTGTGTTACTACCTTTACAACATTTCCAAGTTTGACTACACTTAAGAATAAAGTGCATATATGTTTTAGTCACTTGGTCAAATATTGCACATGTCAAAGGTGGGGGGGCTGATCAATGGTTAAGTAAGGGGCCCCAAAAACTTCTAGTGGCGGCCCTGTAATCACATGAGTTTGCATGTTAAATTTTGAATGTTCCCCTTTAAGACAACCTTCCCTTTAAGACAAGCTTTAATGACATATTTACATAAAAAAGCACAATGTGCTCGAAAGTTACAGTTAATTAAACTGGTACAAAAATATTTTAACATATTACATGCATTGACATATCCAGTCAGCTATTAATTATGGACTTTTTGTTATATTATTCCATCAAAGCTCTAAGCAAATGAAGCATCATATGAGTGCATCATATTTCCATATGGAGCCAGTGAGAGTTCTCTTTAAGCACATTCTCTTGTAAGCATGATCATACAGCTCCTGAGGTAAATAAACATTTCATATACATTGTTTATTTTGAGAAGAGAGAAGTAAAATTAAGTCAGTGAACCAAGCTAGTTTTGCTGCAGTACATATTGTGTAAAACCATTCCATGTATATCTTATGCCTTACTGCAGAGAAACAGCTGTGCAAAATCAACAAATACAGAACATGCACGTGATATGTACAAACGGATGGAATGTATAAAGGAAGAAATTGTGTAAAAAAAAAAAAAAAAAAGGTATATTTGAAGAAAACAGAGAGACATAATATTATTATGTTTGATACAGAATACTGGTTTGATGCTGATTGCAATGTCTCTATCAGGTATAAAATGCTATTATTGCACTATTTATTGCATATACGTGTGGGTTAGACTACAAGTGGAATGCAAGGGGTATGGATAGCTTGTATTGCTTACATTTTACTCTAAGTAATATGTTTTTCGTTTTGTTTATTTTTTTTTTGCAATAATTTTATGAGCAGGGTTTACTGCACAGTAGAAGTTTGCTCTTGCACAATGTATGGGGACTCACAAAAAATAACCAAAAATAAATGTTCCCAACTACTACATCATTGTGTTATAAACCCCTAAACTGCCACAACCCCCAGAGCAAAACCACACTCTGCAGCTAAAACTCCCTCTGCTATTAACCACCTAACTGCCACAATCCCCAAATGTGGGACCATTAAATACAGTCGATTTGCATAATAAACAAATGCATGATAAATACACAATGTAAAAGCACTTAGTCTTAGCTTCAAACGAGTAGTAGATCTCTTTCTGTCAAATTTCAAAGTTATTTAAACTCCCCCGGCTGACAGCCATCGGCTAATCACAAATGCATATCATATATGTATATTCTGTGATTCTTGCACATGCTCAGTAGGTGCTGATGGCTCAAAAAGTGTAAATATAAAAAGAATGTGCACATTTTGTTAATAGAAGTAAATTGGAAAGTTGTTTAAAATTGTGTGCTCTATCTGAATCATGAAAGTTTAATTTTGACTTGAGTGTTCCTTTAATTATGGTTATTAATTAGGGGTTGTAGAGGTTAGGATTTAATAGCAGATGGGGATTTATCTTCATGGTGTTTATGTGGTGGGGGTTGTAATGGTCAAGAGGTTAATACATTGAGGATGGCATGAATTTGGATTCATTACTGTGAAGTTAGGAATAGTACGGCTTAACTTGCAATATAAAGGTAAATGTGGTAAATGTGGCCATAGTAGTAATTAGTGCTTTTCATAATAAGTATGGGATGTACAGAAATCAAGTATTTTGTTACATTTTTAACCAATGACTTGCGTGAGTCCAAGAGTAAAATAACATGCTGCTGGCAATCAGTATTGATCAACTTGCAAACCTGTGTGTTTAAAGAGACAGTCAACGCCAACATTTGTATTTTTTTTAAAAGATAGATAATCCCTTTATTAACCATTGCTCAGTTTTGCATAACCGACACTGTTATATTAATACACTTTTTACCTCTGTGATTACCTTGTATCTAAGCCTCTGAAGACTTCCCCCTTATTTCAGTTCTTGCATTTTAGCCAATCAAAGCTGACTCAAAAATAACCCCATGGGAGTGAGCACAATGTTATATATATGGTATATATGAACTAGCAGTGTCTAACCGTGAAAAACTGTCAAAATGAACTGAGACAAGAGGTGGCTTTTAAGGGCTTAGAAATTAGCATATGAGCCTACCTATGTTTAACATTCAAAAAGAATACCAAAGGAACAAAGCAAATTTGATGATAAATGTGCATTGGAAAGTTGTTTAAAATTGCATGCCCTATCTGACGGTTTAATTTTGACCATGTAGCTTCCTGTAGTACATTGCTGACCCCGAGTCTACCTAGGTATGCTTTTTAACAAATGATTACATTATAAAGTCTATGAAAATTGCATGCTCTATCTGAACCATGTGTACATAAACTAAACCTAAAAATATACTAGCGTTTAGTATCATTTTTTAAAAACTATTTTATTAACCAGCTCACATATGTTTTGACACACTACCGCCCCACAATCCTGTCTGATAAGGAGTGCATTAGTGGAAGATATAGAAGTTTGTGAAATGACCAAAAGAAAGGGTAAGTATATATATATATATATATATATATATATGTGTGTGTGTGTGTGTTTGTGTGTGTGTATAGCAATAGCATTCTGTAAATGTTTGTTTCTAATTCACACTTGCATTGGTGTAGTCTTCTTCATAAACAGGATATCAAATGGAACCATACCTATGCAACTGAGGTTTTAAACAAGATTGTACTTTTGTGACTGAAATTTCAAAATTAATTGTGCTTTTGTGGCTGGGATTTCAAACGGGATTGAACCTTAGAGACAGGAAGGACAAAACACATTCATGGCAGTGCAGTTTTCCAGTTTTTGAGGCTACATTATTGAAATCCTGTTCATAAAGGCAAAATCCCAGTCAAAAATGTAGCCCTTTTTGTGGCTACATTATTACAATAGAATAGTTTACAGTGAGAGAAAAGTTAAGATCCTGTTTTAGAAGATGAGATCATTTGCAGCCACTTCCCTCTAATAGAAACGTATAATGTTTTTCTTGATTTCAGTTGTATATCTTGCCAAATAAAAATGGTGCTTTCTCAGTCAATAATTGAAAATCATTTAAAAAAAAATATAATTTAACAATATTCAAAAAAGTGTCAAATAGCTCCTTTATTTTGTCATTTGAAATAGTGTTTGTTTTTTTTACCTGTTGAACCTCCACCTTTACCAAAAAATTCAGTACTGCAGTATTGTCTGTAGAGGAACAGTGTAAACAAGAGGCCACAGCAGAAATTGGCTTCCCAGTGGGTAGGAGAAGGAGCCTGGCCCATTTGAATGGGTATTCCTGTAGCTGTTTTTAAAACAATGAACTCATCAGCTGCTTGTCTGAGTATGTTGTCCCTTTAAGGGTAACTATCTCATAGAGATGCCTTTTACCTTGGTAAATAGAGAAAAGTTTTAAATATCCTCCTTGAAATCTTACATTGGGCTATATTGTGAGTGAATTGCTATTTATCTCTCTTGCTTGTTAACTGCATTCGATTTCGGCTTTTTGCTCGCGTTGGGTGGCGCACATTTTACAAGTTAAAAGTAAATAGATTTTTAAGTTAGAATATTGTGACCGCGTTAACGTATTCTTCATCTTCAATGGAGCACAAAAAGTGGAAAAAAACCTAACATCCCACAAGTCACGCAAACCTGATCACATTTTCTTAAGTGCGCTGACCCGACATAAAATATTAATATTTCACATTCCAATGTTCTTCAAATAGCAAAATATGTTCTATTTACTCTTAAATATATATATATATATATGTGTGTGTGTGTGTGTGTGTGATTTTTTTGTGAAATTACACTAGAGCAAACGCATTTACTTTCAATGTGTAATACGCACGCTACTTCTGATGCGCGCAAAGACCCGTGTCCAACCCCTTTTGCTTGTGCGCAACAGAGCACCACTAGTAATCTGTACTTCTTACTGCTAAGAACAACCAGTCAGAAACAGTACTGGGAAAATGTACAGACTCTTCTTAGTGGTTTTTAAAACAGAAAAAAATAATGTTAATTGTGACATCACTGCACCATTAGAAATTTGCAGATTTGGGTGTCTCTTTATTTCATCTAAAACTATACATTATAAAATTACAATATATTTGTTCTTTTTTTTAAAAATCATGTTTTTATCCCAATCTTCTTAGGAGATATATAGAGATGTGTCTCTCTCTACCAACTGAGCTATAAGAGTTGCCTTATCAGCCAATTAGCATTAGTAGGAAGTGCAAACATCATTTAAACAGAGTTTTAAAAAATCATATGCTAAAACATCCTTTAACCAGTGTTTAGTGGCAAAGATGTTGTAAAGGCAGTCTCAAAAGAAGTAAGTCCCAAAGATAATGTGTGTTTACATTAAACTAGTTTATTGATAACTGATGGACGTATGTACCTGGTAAATTGTGTGTGAGGTGCAAAAATCTTGATAGGCCAAAAGAAACATTGAGCCTGAACACACACAGGCGTGAGTGAATTCAGGAAATATGGTCATATGTGACAAATGTAATGTTGTATTACAATATATTTTTCAGAAAATTATACTATTTTTTGATTGCTAATTGAAGGGTGACAGGACAATCTAAAGTACACATTTAGGGCCCGAGTGTAGCGTTAATGTTTGCGCGCAAGCGATAAGGGGTTTATCACGAATGTTTGCGCTCGTCGGGCTTATCGCTCATATTACAAGTTGAAAGTAAACACGATTACGCTAGAATGATTACCGCAACTTCAGAGCTCTGGTTAACTGTTTTGTGAAACTAATAAGTTGCACAAAACACATCAAAAATATATTAAAAAGCACAGTTACACTCATAATAACACTATCTAATAAAAAAAAAAAAAAAAAAAAAAATTGCACACAAAAGTTAAAAAGGCTCAAAGATATGAAATCTCAGGTGTTAGGAAAAAGGCAAAGGGATTTAACATAGATATACATACATATACATGTGTAAAGATGTTTATATATATATATGTGTATATATATATATATATATATATATATGTACTTATATGTGTATATGTATCTACAGACACATATACAAATATGAACACATATACATATGTACACACATAAAACATATATATAAGTGCATTGGAGCCCTTTTCAGTTAAGTAGATGAAAACATGAAAAATTATTTTTATGTTATACTGTGTATTTATTGTAAATATTTCACATTCCAATGTTCTGCACATAGCTAAATATGTTCTATATATTTATAAATAGATATTCATATATATATATATATATATATATATATATATATATATATATATATATCTGTATATATCTATACCTAAATATAATCATGTATATATAGATATAGATATATATTGTACTAAATACCATCAGATATACAGTTGTGCTCATAAGTTTACATACCCTGGCAGAATGTATGAATTCTTGACCATTTTTCAGAGGATATGAATGAAAACACAAAAACTTTTCTTTCACTCATGGTTAGTGTTTGGCTGAAACCATTTATTATCAGCAACTGTGTTTACTCTTTTTAAATCATAATGGCAACAGAAAATACCCAAATGACCCTGATTAAAAGGTTTACATACCCTGGTGATTTTGGCCTGATAACATGCACACAAGTTGACACAAAGGGGTTTGAATGGTTATTAAAGGTAACCATCCTCACCTGTGATATGTTTGCTTGTAATTAGTGTGTGTGAATAAAAGGTCAATGAGTTTCTGGACTCCTGACAGACCCTTGCATCTTTCATCCAGTGCTGCACTGACGTTTCTGGATTCTGAGTAATGTGGAAAGAAAAAGAATTGTCAAAGGATCTGTAGGAAAAAAGTAGTTGAACTGTATAAAACAGGAAAGGGATATAAAAAGATATCCAAGGAATTGAGAATGCAAATCAGTCGTGTTCAAACTCTAATCAAGAAGTGGAAAATGAGGCGTTCTGTTTGATAACATGCTGCATTCATCTTGCCATCAATTCTGACCAAATTTCCTGTGCCTTTGTAGCTCACACATCCCCAAAACATCAGAGATCCACCTCCGTGTTTCACAGTAGGAATGGTGTACCTTTCATCATAGGCCTTGTCGACTCCTCTCCAAATGTAGCGTTTATGATTGTGGCCAAAAAACTCAATTTTGGTCTCATCACTCCAAATGACTTTGTGCCAGAAGGTTTGAGGCTTGTCTCTGTGCTGTTTGACGTATTGTAAGTGGGATACTTTGTGGCATTTGCGTAGTAATGGTTTTCTTCTGGCGACTTGACCATGCAGCCCATCTTTCTTCAAGTGCCTGCTTATTGTGCATCTTGAAACAGCCACACCACATGTCCTGCATTTCACCTGAAGTTATTTGTGGGTTTGTCTTTGCATCCCGAACAATTTACCTGGCAGTTGTGGCTGAAATTTTAGCTGGTCTACCTGACCGTGGTTTAGTTTCAACAGAACCCCTCATTTTCCACTTCTTTATTAGAGTTTGAACACTGCTGATTTGCATTCTCAATTCCTTGGATATCTTTTTATATCCCTTTCCTGTTTTATACAGTTCAACTACCTTTTCCCGCAGGTCCTTTGACAATTCTTTTGCTTTCCCCATGACTCAGAATCCAGAATCGTCAGAGCAGCACTGGATGAAAGATGCAAGGGTCTGTCACGAGTCCAGAAACTCATTGACCTTTTACACACACACACTAATTACAAACAAACAGATCACAGGTAAGGATGGTTACCTATAATAGCCATTAAAACCCCTTTGTGTCAACTTGTGTGCATGTTATCAGGCCAAAATCACAAGGGTATGTAAACTTTTGATCATGGGCATTTGGGTAATTTCTGTTGTCATTATGATTTAAAAAGACTAAACACAGTTGATTGATAATAAATGGCTTCAGCCAAACACTAACCATGAGTGAAAGAAAAGTTTTTGTGTTATTATTCATATTCTCTGAAAAATGGCCAAGAAATCTGCCAGGGTATGTAGACTTATGAGCACAACTGTATCTATAGAAATATGTATTTATGAATAAATAACACATATTCTGCTATGTTAAGAACATTGGAATGTGAAATAGTCATATTGTCATGTCGGGTTTGCACGAGAGTAAGGTATTAGTTTTTCCCCACTTTTTTTTCTCTCCATTGACTTCTATGGGGGAAAACGTGAACGTGCACACAATATTCTAATTCTAATTCGGATTGTTGTGCTTGTAAGGTTAGCTCAAACGAAAACAGTTTAATTTCAACTCATCACAACCTGTTGCGCTCAAAAAGTTTACTTCTAGCGCAGTTAGCACTTGAGCGGGATCGTTAATTAGCGCTCCACTTGTAATCTGGCCTTCAATGTTTCAGTTCTTAACAATATATTATTTTTTTTATTCTTATTTTCTTCACAATGGGCCCAATGTTCTAAAGCTCTCTGGTCCATCAAAATTATCTAAGCAATGTTATCATTACTACAAGGCCCCTCAAAGGATTTCAGAAAAGCACATTTTAGCTTGATAGTGATAGCTATTTATCTCGCTATGCCGACATCTGTATGTGGAGAGACATCTACATTACAATATAAAATACAAAGATGTGGCATGATTTCTCTCTATGCCAGCAAGCGTTTGATCACCGGGCCCTTTTAAACCCTTTAACTCCCTTGTTGCTCCAGACGAAAATATGGCCAATGGTTACAGCATTTGGCACATTTACAATTGTTAATTGCTGTGCAGACCTTATCCTCATTTGGAACATTATGGAAAAAATGCTTGTGTGCTAATCTGATGTTTACCAGATTAGCAGGGGTTAATCAGAAAGCTCCACATCTGTTAGAAAAGGAGCTGAAACCAGTTTAAACAGATATTAACTTCTGTTTTTTTCTTTCTTTTATTATTATTATTATTATTATTATGATGAGGTCATGTGATCTAGTGCATGTTTTCTATTGTTTTTGGTTACATTGCAATTATGTTACAATCCTAACAGTATATAGTCTTACATTTCTGAAAACTCATGTTGGCTACTTATCTTGACTTTTTGCATTATTTTTATATTTAAAGGCACATACAACTCCAAATTTTATTTAATTATTCCAATAGAACATACAATTTTAGACTACTTTCCAATGTACAGGTAGCCCTCAGTTTACGCCGGGGTTAGGTTCCAGAAGGAATGGTTGTAAATCAAAACCGTTGTAAATTGAAACTCAGTTTATAAAGTAAGTAAATGGGAAGTGAGGGAGATAGGTTCCAGGCCCCTCTCAAAATTGTCTTAAGTAACACCTAATACATTTATTTTTAAAGCTTTAAAATGAAGACTTTAAATGCTAAACAGCAATATATACAATATAAACCTAATAAAATAATCACACAACACAGAATATATAATTAAACTAAGTTAAATGAACAAAACCATTTGCTAAACATCATTATAAACCTAATAAAATAATCACACAACATAGACTTCACTTGCATTTTTCTACAAACAGTTCTTTCTATGCATTCCAATCTGGACCGATTTATATACAGGAAGATCTTGTTCCTTTAAAATATGCTCAATAGCTCAGGTCTGGTTAAACTGATTAATTTCAGCTTGCTTGGCTTTGCTGCAACACAAGCGTACAGCTCCACCTACTGGCTATTTTATTAAATGCACTGCTTCTCAATGCTTTTCAATAGCAGTCACATGACTGGAAAAAAAGGTTGTTATTCTGAAACGGTGTAAATTTAACCGTTGTAAAACGAGGGCCACCTGTATTTCTATTATAACTGCCATATAGTGTCTGCTGCACTATATGGCAGCAGTTTTGCAACAATGTTATATATTAGCAAGAGAACTAGATGGCAGCACTATTTCCTGTCAGTGCTCCAGATGTGCACGCTACCTATCGAGATATCTCTTCAGCAAAGAATAACAGGAGAATAAAGCAAATTTGATCATAGAAGTAAAATGGAAACTTTTTTAAAATTGTATTCTTCATCTGGTTTATGAAAGAACTATTTTGGGTTTCATGCCCCTTTAAGATCTTGTGTAAGCATTTTAACTTATATTATTTTTCTGTATTATAAAAATATTCAAAAAATATCAAATATAATGTAAACGTTAACAGCACATGTGTAATAAGATATTAGTTAAAGGGACAGTCAAGGCCAAAAAAAACTTTTATTTTTCAAATAGGGCATGTAATTTTAAACAACTTTCAAATTTACTTTTATCAACAATTTTGCTTTGTTCTCTTGGTATTCTAGTTGAGAGCAAACCTAGGAAGGCTCATATGATAATTTAAAACAAAAATTCTGGTGTTGACTGTCCCTTTAAGTGAAGAAAATCTAAAGTAGATGGTCATGGCCAATATTAAATCCATTAGTTGCTTCTGTGTATGAAAAGGGGAGTTCTTTAAAACAAAAAAAATGTACTTCTACTTTATTAGTTAATGTACATTATTTTGCATGTACAGGACTTACCACTTAAAGGGACAGTCTACATTTTAGTCATCTTAAAGTCTTACTTTAGATTAAGCTGCAAATAGCCTCCTGCACCTTTTCTATATCATGCAGCAGTAACAGTAAAAAAATGATTTTAAAATGAATATTGTTTGTGGTCACTTTGAAATGGCTGCCAAGCGCAGCCTACTGATGACATCACGATCTGGGCTGCATCTATGCACTCTGCTTAATAACATTGACAGTCTGTTGAATCCAATCAGTGAGTCTTTTGTAACTAGTGAAGTCGTTAATGCAGCCCAGATCGTGATGTCATTAGTGGGCAGAGCTTGGCAGCCATTTCAAAGTGGCCAGAAACAATATTCATTTTAAAATAACTTTTTTACTGTTACTGCTGCAGGATACTGAAAGGTGCAGGAGGATATTTGCAGCTTAATCTAAAGGAAAACTTTAAGATGATTATAGTGTGTAGTCTGTCCCTTTAAGAAAATCTTTCAAAAGTTTGTTTATATTATTTTCTCTTGTTGACAGGTATAAACAAGTTCCTGCACATATCAACCAATGACTGTGTAGCATATAGGAATGTGTGAGCTCTGTATTCAATGAAGTGCTCTCCAACTAATTTAGTACTACTACAATTAACAGAGGAAAGCTCGTAAAATAAATAATGAAAACAGATACAAAGATGTTCAATTGTGTGTAATTAAAGTCTATGAGGAATTATTTTTATTTGTTTCAAATGTCCCTTTAAATAGTTCAACCTGCTGCATTTCAGATGGATTGGAATGCCGTAGGAAAAGAAACACACACAAATGTATTGGAAATGGTAGAAAAAAATAAATGTTCTTCCAAAATAGATCATTTTTATAGCTGTACTAAAATGCGTCTAACATTTCATCCCTACAATGTACATGGTGTATCCCTTCCCCCAGTTGGGATGGCTGCTAAGTCAGTACATATTTGCTTTCAGATCTTATTACATCCATAGGACAAACAGGTATAGAAATACTTGCATAAAATGTCAAAGTTGTCTTAAACTTGAACTGGAAAATTAATATAGCATATGTTTCTATTTGAATCACAATCCAGGCCTCATTGCAAGCACCAGAAAACAAATCAGCACCTCTGATTATGAGGTATAGATGTGTTGCTATTTCCTTGATCAACTGGATCAGTACTGCCTTGGCAAAGCTTGGAACTCATTTATCAATGTCTCCAGGCTGCAAAACTCAGGCAACAGACTGCACCAAAAGTATCAAGTGAAAATATGTAAAAAAAAAAAAAAAAATCCTGTATTTTTGGATTTGAGGACTTTGTTGCAGTACATAATGCACAATACTTGCAGCTGGGACCTTTTAATAAATAGACCCTAAGGTAACATAGTTGCTTGATGATTCCCAAAGGAATGTGTCAGTACTCAATATATTATGTATTAGGATTTTTTCCGGGATTTAGCTATAGTATTCTCAGATAAAACTTCCAATGATGTTTAAGTAAAATTATGATGCAAATACTTGTGCTGAAGAACACAAACAAAAAACACATTATTTTCCCAAATAAGAGAATGATCAGCACTGATATATAAGTTGAACTTTTCTTATGCTGCAAATATATAAACTTAAAGGCCCAGTGCACAATATGTTTCCCCTTAAAGGGATAGTAAAGTCCAAATTAAACTTTCATGATTCAGATAGGGCATGTAATTTTAAACAATGTTCTAATTTACTTTTATCATCAAATTTGCTTTGTTCTCTTGTTATTCTTATTTGAAAGCTAAACCTAGCTAATTTCTAAACCCTTGAAGGCCGCCTCTTATCTGAATGCATTTGAAAGTTTTTCAAAGCTAGAGGGCATTAGTTTATGTGTTTCACATAGATAACATTGTGCTCATGCATATGGAGTATTTTAAGAGTAAGCACTAATTGCCTGAAATGCAAGTCTGTCAAAAGATCTGAGATAAGCAGGCAAGCTGCAGAAGCTTAGATACAAGATAAAATGAATATTTATATAACAGTGCATGGTAAATAGAGGGATTATCTATATTTTTAAACAATAACATTTTTGGTGTTTACTACCCCTTTAATGTATTTCCAATTACTTTTTATACCAGCTGCAGAGTTTAAAATGTATGGGACGTTAGTCATTTAGGTTTGTTTTTAATATGAAATAGAATTCCTTGCTCAATGAAAACACAACCCATTGAAAAAGGATGAACTTGTAGAAAAAAAAACAGACCTCCTTATCTATTTCTTTTAATGCAAATGCCTCCTTAGCTTATCTTTTTTTTTCTATACTCAAAAGCTGATTTTTAGCACTAGTTTCTCCCACCCCAACTGGGCTGCTTATTCTTGTTTACAACGCTTTTCTTTAGAGAATACAAAAGTATTTATATATTCAGTATAGGTGGTGGTTTGAGCAGGCAACATCAGCTATTTCAGGTGACAATATAAAGTTAAATGAACGATTTGTAAACAATTTAATGCACTCCAGCTGGTAAAATGGATTATTGAGAACACATTAAAATGGATAACATTTAACAGTGCAATGTCCCTTTAAAATGTTGTGTGTGTTTTAAACTAATATTAAACTTATTTTTTTATGAAGAAGCAGCACCAAAAGGTGGTAAAATGTGTTAGTGTTTGAAAACCTAGTAATGAAAGCAACATGAAATGCATATTTGTACACAACTGATCTTCAAGGGTTACAACCTCTTTGATAAGAATATTTTACACGGGTCTGGAATAATATGTAAATGTATAAATACATAAATAAAATAACATTGAAAAGTAAGCTGATATTATAGGATAGCCTCTTTTTTAGAGGCAAGAGCATATTCAAATTAAATGGTCTTTCATTTGTAATGATTGTATTTCTTATGTCCAGTGCCTGACAGGTCTCTTGATTTCTCTCTGTAGATCCCTGACCTTAACTTAAACCAATGCGAACAAAAGGAGATCACATCTGCCCCAGCCAAGTGCACAGTTATTTCAAGAGACACAGAAGGACCGAAGAAAATGGGAGCCTATGAGAGTGAATGCAAAATACAAGAACTGAACACTATCCTGTTTTTTCTTTTTTAAATATAAATATATATATATATATATATATATATATATATATATATATATATATATATATATATATATATATATATATATATGTGTGTGTGTGTGTGTGTGTGTGTATATTTAGAAGGCTCACACGTGTTGTTCTTATTTAATATGTGCTCCTGTCAGCAGATTATTAACTAATTATGAATATGCGTTATACATGTGAAAACAATAAACTTTTTTTATTGGCATTATAAATGTCGATACTCTTTAGTATAGTATTTTCTTTGTTGATTCTCAAAAATATGCCAGATTTAAAAATAAAAATGATTTCTCATGGTACATATATATATATATATATATATATATATATACATATATATATATATATATATATATATATATATATATATACATATATATATATATATATATATATATATATATATATATATATATATATATATGTGTGTGTGTGTATATTTATATCTATATATATATTATATATATATATATATATATATATATATATATATATATATATATATATATATATATACATACACACA